>NC_090021.1:39893708-40193824 GCF_037176765.1 Anolis sagrei
TAAATTCTACTGTACTCCCTGGTGACAATGCCCAGATACGAAATACTGACAAAGTATCTTCAGCAGCCATCCATCACTGAGCTTATACTTTGTGTGTAACATTAGGACACTTCTGAAAAAATAATCTTTTAATCTTTGACAGTGCTCTATGCTTACAAAAAGCTATATAAAAAGGAATAATAATCTTAACATTGTCATAAAGGGTTCCAAGACTAGAGTTATGAGGAGTTTAGGAAGGAAGGTTTCTTCACATAACTTAAACAACTGATTTGAAAAATTTATATCCTTCAAGGAATATGTACATCAGAGTTATTGGGATCAAATTCAATACAGAAGAAAAGCAGCAGTAATAAAAACACAGGAGAGGGGTTTTGTGCTTTGTTTTTCAACCACATAACAGGCTCTCTGGCAGAAAATCAATTGTGCCCTTGGCGTCATGACACCTGGGTGGCTTTTCTGTCATGCTGCATGACAAACAACATAGTTTATGTATCATTGTGATATTTAAAAAACAGCAACACAATATGTACCATTTTGGCATGAAAACAACAGCAAAACAATAAGCTCTCATTGTTATGATGTGTCATTCTTTTTGCAGACATAGATTTTAGCTGCAATATTATAGCTTGGTTTGGTATGGGAGAAGGTGCATGGGACTGGCACCACGAGATACTTGGACCAAGTGACACCAACCCTACGCCCCATCTGCATTACCATATAATGCAATATAGATGGGGCCCTAGTGCCACTGCTGATCCTCTATCCATTTCCCTAGCAGTAAGCTCCAATGAACTCAAGGGGACTAATTTACATCCCTTTCTACACTGCCATAAAATTGTGAATCCAGATTGTTGCTTTTTGTTCAGTCGCTTCCGACTCTTCATGATCTCATGGACCAGCCCACGCCAGAGCGCCCTGTTGGCCGTTGGCACCCCCAGTTCCTTCAAGGTCAAGCCAGTCACTTCAAGGATAACATCTATCCATCTTGCCTTTGGTCAGCCCCTCTTCCTTTTTCCTTCCATTTCCACCATCATAATTATCTTCTCCAAGCTTTCTTGTCTTCTCATTATGTGGCCAGATTATCTGCTTTGAACTGGATTATTTGAGTCTACACTGCCATAAAATGTTCAAAAAACAGTGGAACCCTGACTTAAGAGCACCTCAACTTCAAGAGCGTTATGAGTTAAGAGCCATCGCTTGGCCCAGGTTTCACTTTGACATACAAGCAGTGTTTTGAGTTAAGTGTTAGTGCCAGAGAGAGCGCTACCATCAGGGGGCTTCAAGGGAGCAGCCTCTATGTCTCACACTCTTGTCCGCTTTGGGAGATAGCTATTCACTTTGCTCTTGTCTGCTTTGAGGGACTTTGGGTTAGTTGATTTTGTGTGGTTTTTATTCCTGATATGTTTGGCTTCACGAAGAGAGAGAGGGAGAGATAGCAAGAGAGAGAGGGAGGCTGGAATGAGTACAGTATGAAAAAATGATGCTTCTGCCTCTTCACTTTGTGCTTTCTGCTTTCTTGCCACAACTTTGTGCTTCTAACATTGTAAAGTTGATCTTTTTATTGTTCCACGTGAATGTGCATTTATACATTATTTATTATTTATAAAGTACATTTTCTTATTTAAAAACACATAAGAAATGGGGGGGGGGGCTGTGCATTTTAATTTGCTCCCCCTGAAATAATCTTTCTAAAATAATTCTCATTTTGAGGGTAAGGCACATACATTTCAAATTGGCCAGGTTATTTATTTATTTGTTTGTTTGTTGTGTCAGAAGAGAATTGATAATGCATTAAAAACATAAACAAAGTTAAAAACTTGATATTATACTAAATTTTCTTTGACCAGAAGCTGTCCACTTGGAGTGCCTCTGGTGTCGCTGAAAGAAGGTCCTCCAATGTCCATGTGGCAGGGCTCAGACTACATTGTAGTAAGTGGTCTGTGGTTTGCTGTCTTCCACACTCACATGTTGTGGACTCCACTTTGTAGCTCTATTTCTTAAAGTTAGCTCTGCATCTCGTGGTGCCAGAGCACAGTTTGTTCAGCGCCTTCCAAGTCTCCCAGTTTTCTGTGTACCCAGGGGAGAGTTTCTCATCTGGTATCAGCCACAGATTAAGGTTCCTGCCATTTTTGGACTCTTGCTTGCTGATGTGTTCCTGTGAGTATCTCTGTAGATCTTAGAAAGCTATTTCTTGTTTTAAGGCGTTGGCTAATTTCCGAACAGAGGATGGGCCAGAGATGTCAATGCCTTGGTCCTTTTATTAGTGGCTTCTACTTCCTGTCGGATGTCAAGTGGTACAATACCAGGTAAACAGTATGCCGTTTGTTTACATGTATGTAGGTTTGTATCCACACTGACTATGTTGAAATAGCAATACTGAACAAAAATAAGTGTGTATATTTGAAAAATACTCTAGGAATACTTCTCTTAGTCATTTTCACCATGTATTTCATTTTATCGCCTCTGCACTCTTCTAAAAATAAGTCATAACTGAAGACAAATGTCTTCAGACAATGTGAATGTTGGGATAAAATTGATCAAATAAATAAGTACCATCCATATTACTATAATCTTTCATGTCACAGCAAATAAATATAGAGCAGTACACTAGACTATGAGTCATACTCCAGTGATTTACAATAAAACAAAATTAGGCATAATTGAATGAACACATTTTTACATAGTTCATATATTTTCACACATTTCCCCATATTTTTCCTGCCTTTACTTGACGATGACATCAGCTGGGAAAGTTTTTAAAACAGCAATTTTGCTATATAAATGAAAAGAAAAAAAAATCCGAGGGGATCAGTAATTAAAGCCTATCTTCATCTGTGCAAACTGAAATTGATACTGGAGCAATGAAATGGACTCTTACAGTGTCATTTAATAGGCTATTCATCATTAACACCCCCATACCACAATGAAATACTCTGAACTACAGGCAGGAAATTTTTAATTAAAGGTATACAAAGGCTCAATGCTGCTTTACCTCACATCCCTATGCACCTGGGAATACAATTATATGTTATTAAGAGAAGCCAAGCAGAAAGCTGATCTGAACAAATTCTGAAGATTAAAACAGAAATTGCTGAAATAGAGTGGGATGACAATGGTATATATCATCATTTTTATGCACCGTTTTTATGAATACATAAAAATGAGATGCTCAAGCAAGGCAATTAAAGAGAAGGGGGTTAACTCAGAAGCAACATTAAGCCAATTAATTCTATGAAAATGAAGGGCAGGGTTGCCTCGAATGGAACCAGAGGGTCAGGATAGGCTAATAGCAGCAAAGACAAGCAGTCTTTGAAATCTAGAAGCAACCCATTATTAAAAGGTAAATACAGGAGCATCAACAATATCATATTTGAAAGTGTGTGTATCTCTCTCTCTCTCTCCCCCTCTCTCTCTCTCTGTGTTTATATGTGGAAACATCACAGAAAAAGCATGACTGGAATGCACAAAAATGCACCAAAGCACATAAAGAAAAAACAGAGCATATTATTATTAAGAATGCTTTTGCAAAGCAAAGTGATGGGGAATCACTAGCAAAAATAAAGAAGGCAGGTGTTAGTTTGAGCATCTACTCATAGAAAGTAATCTGCCACTGATCTTAAAAAAAGAGAGATCATGTTCTGTTTCCAAACACTTTTGGCCAAAACATGGTAAATTGCAACCATAGAAACCTCATGTGATGGAGGTATGATTGGTCAACTAGTCACTTCCACTGGCTTGTTGTAGGTTTTTCGGGCTGTAGCCATGTTCTAGAAGCATTCTCTCGTGATGTTTTGACGTGTTTATTTTCTGTAATTTTTTCAGGCTTGTGATCCCACCAGATCTTTGTCGCAGGCAGATGGTATTTGTGGCACAGGTTCCAATTAATCATCTGAGCAACGGTGTTATTCCTCTGCTTGTAGTCTGTCTACGTGATCTTCTTGCAGCAGCTGAGGATGTGATCTATTGTTTCATCTGCTTCCTTGCAGACTCTACACTTGGGATCTGTCACTGACTTTTCAATTTTGGCTTTGATGGCATTTGTTCTAATGGCTTGTTCTTGGGCTGCCAGAATCAGGTCCTCTGTCTCCTTTTTCAATGTTGTTGTTGTTGTTATTTATAAACATTGGAGTAGCTGCCTCAATTTGCATTCTCTGTGAGGTTTTTTGTTATCCCTATAGGAATCCTACTGGACAGAGAAGCAACGGACAGATGCAGACATCTCAAAGCGTTGTCCAACATAAAGCTCCCATGGGACATAAACATTCAAAGTGATAAACAATTAGAAAATAATATACCAGTCATAACTGTAGCTGAGAAAAACATGCTTTGGGACTATAGATGTATCAGTCCCAGAGGATAGCAAAATTGACAGAAACGGAAAAGCTGTGAAATATTAAAATCCACAAGCTGAGAGTATATCTGCACGGTAGAATTAATGCAGTTTGGTGGAGCTTTAACTGCCATGCTATGGAATCCTACAGAGACCAACACTCTTTGGCAGAGAAGGCCAGAGTCTTTGTAAAACTACAACTCTCATGCTAAAAGTGCTTTCAGCCAGATTGTGTAATAGTAAAAGTTGCTATCCTGGCATGTTCTGGCTGTATGAGGATGGGTTTGCAATACCAAAGCTGCTTTTAGGACTGTGTGCAGTAATGCCCTTAGTGTTTTTCTTCACCTTCCTGTCCCAAATGGAGAAACATGACAAGCAAAATCGACAAACAGCAGCAGAAATGCAATCACCAGATATGTCAAGTGTCGAGCCTTGTTCTGCTCAGCCTACAGGTTTGCAATGGATTTCATGTAACAGCAATCAAGGAGGAAAGGTTTTGTACCTGAGCAATTCCCAGAGAAAATGCTGGGTTGGAAGAGAACTAGTCAAGCAGACAGCAGGGGGCTCTTTGCATCCTAACAAGCAGTGACAAATAATGATTGCAGTTTCCCGGGTGCCACTGCCACCCGACCCCTAAAAGAAAAGGTCACACAAGTAGGATTTTGAATCAACAGAGACCTATTAATTTGTGGGTCACCAATTTGTTCACTGTGACAAGTAATTGTTCATAAACCTTACTGCAGTAGTGTTATTTGTGCAAGGCATTGTTTTCTCCTGCCACAGTTTTATTTCAGAAAGCACTTTGTCATTATAGCAATTGTTCACATGCCAGTAGTTTACAGATGGTTAAGGGCCTTAAAATGTATATAGGCAACCTCAGTGTAACAAAGGCACAGTAGTTAATAACCATGCCTCTCTAGGAGATTTTTTTTAAAAAAATCTTTAGGTAGTAATTTTCTTGAGTGCATTTCCAACACAATTTATTTACATCAAGTTGTTGTGGGAGGAAGAAAGGAGGGCAATGAATATATCAAAATTGTAATTGAAATGGTGCCTACTGTACTCTGTGCATTGGTCAAAAGCTTTCTCTTTAGAGTTATGGGCTGGGCTTTAGAACAGCTGCTAAATCACCAGCAATGATAAGATCTACCAACCAAAAGTTGCCAGTTTGAAGCCCCGGGTTGGCATGAACTGCCAACTGTCAGCCCAGCTTACTGTTGACCTAAGCAGTTCGAAAACAGCTTGAGCTGTAATTAGAGAAATTAGGTACCACTAAAACAAGCAGGGGAGGTATTTTATGACACCATAAAGAAAAAAGATCAGAAAATGCGCAGCAACCAAAAGGAAGGAGGAAATCCTGATTGCTCTTTGTTATAGAGGATGGAGCAAAAGCACCCCCCTGGGCTGGATTCGAGCACAACCTTTCAAGGCACCAAAAAGGCGGACGCTGACACAGCATACTTCCTTTCTGCTCTGTATGTTTCAGTATTGTCTATCTAAAATGGCATTAAATGTTTGCTGTGTATGTGTACTGTGATCCGCACTGAGTCCCCTTGGGAGATAGGATGGAATAGAAATAAAGTGTTGTTGTTGTTGTTGTTGTTGTTGTTGTTATTGTTGTTGTTATGGATAGAACTCTAAAGATAGGTCAACCTATTACAAATCCATCTAATCCCTTTAACTGTAGAATTCTCCAATCCTAAATGAAAGAGATTGAGCAAGTAATAATTACTGAACTCTTAACATTAGACACCAGAGGTAATTCTCTTTTTACTTGACAGGATGGCTTGCTTTGTTGCTTGCTGTTTGGAAAGTGTAAAAGTCCTATTGTTCGCCTCAAGTAGGGTGAATTTGTTAAATCAATGGAATCTGAATTAGTATTGCCTCATCGTTTGATCAATGGCTGAATATCATGCTGACTAGTTCAGAGTTCCTTTTATTTGTTGCAGTGATTGAAATCTTGTTCCTTCACATTGGTAATGTTTAAAGAGAGTCTCTGCATTTCCTCCTTGTCAACCAATAAAGCTTAATTGAGCTAGAAATATTCCCTTGTTAGTGCATCAGCCAGAACAGAGTTCGCCTTTGCTTTTAAGCATCTGCGCAAGCCATCTGAGATGAGCAGTCCTCTGTTCCTTCAGCGCTTTGATGAGATATATTACATATTTTCCTGATGAGTGCATTTATAATTTATTTATTTTAATTTGCATGTCAAGTGCCCTCTTGTCTAGGGAGCCTGCTATAGCAGATCCAATATTTCCACTGAATTAAAATTGAACAGAGGTTTATTTTATGTGCGGCAGTTCCTTGCCTCTTTCTTCTTTCTAACCAAAAGGCTTTGTAGCTCTGGTTACATATAAGAGCAGGATTTTTCAACATCTTAATATAGTTCCTTATGTTGCAGTGAACCCCAACCATAAAATTATTTTTGTTGCTACTTCATAACTGTAATTTTGATACTGTTATGAATTGTAATGTAAATATCTGATATGCAGAACGTATTTTCATTCACTGGGCCAAATTTGGCACAAATACCTGATAGGCCCAAATTTGAATGCTAGAGGAGTTGGGGGATTTTTTGTCATTTGGGAGTTGTAGTTGCTGGGATTTATAGTTCACCTACAATCAAAGATCATTCTGAACTCCACCAGTGATGGAATTGGACCAGTCTTGGCACACAGAACTCCCGTAATTGGCAGAAAATTCTGGAAGGGTTTGGTGGGCATTGACCTTGAGTTTTGGAGTTGTAATTCATCAATATCCAGAGAGCATTGTGAACTCAAACAGTGATAAATCTGGACCAAACTTGGCACGAATACTCAATATGCCCAAATGTCAAAACTGGTGGAGTTTGGGGAATATAGACCTTGACATTTGGCACTTGTAGTCACTGAGATTTATAGTTCACCTACAATCAAAGAGCATTCTGAACCTCACCGATGATAGAATTGGGCCAAACTTCCCCCACAGAACCCCCATGCCTTGAAGGGACTTGCTGGTGTGAGCCTCCCTCCAACCTTGCACACTTGCATATGCGCACCATGCTGCCATGCACCAAGCATGCCTGCTCTCCCCTCCTCATTTGGGGTCTCAGAAACTACCCTCCCTTTGGCTGAGAGTCTGGGCAATCCCAGCAGAAGAGGGCTTTTGGTGGGAGGATTCACTGTCTGTTTCCAAAGGAAGAGAGGGACAGGTGGAGAGATCTTCAGCCTTCTCTGCCAAAGGGGTTCCTAAGACCATCAGAAATATATGTTTTCTGGTGATCTTTGGCGACCTCTCTGCAACCCCCTCACAATATCCCCAGGGGTCCAAATCACCGGGGTTGAGAAATGCTGATATAATAGGTTGATTTCTTTCTTGTTTAATCTCCTTAGCTATCTGGGCCAGGTGTGATCTGGATTTATATGGCCATTTATTTTAGTGTCCTTTCAGGTTTTAATAATCTCTGGATAGACTTGGAAAGTTGTGTTCTAAAGACAAAAAAATAGCACTGTGATCTATTGCCATTTCCTTCAGGAGCTTCAAAGGGCCATAGCCAGTCTGCACTTTAGAAGTTATAAGGATTGAAGGAAAGGCAGCTTTTTCTTCCATGTGTTATATCTTTCTATATATCTTTCTAATTTTATTTTTATTGTATGCAACTGAATGGCACTATGTTTCACTTGCTTTTGTACCTTATGAGCTTGCTCTATCCTTGCTTGCTATATCTCTTTGTTATGCAGCAATGAAAAACACTTGCATTTGTAAGCTCTTCCCTTCCTTCTACATTAGGACTCAACTGTTTTATCTATTTTATGTTGCACAGTAATATTGTCACGGTTGCAGCTATGGCAGAGGGAAATTGAGGCATTGCCCTGCAAATACAAATCCCCTTCTCAGTAGAAAAAAATTATTCAACCCTCTAGCATTGTAAAAACCTAAAACATCAGTGGAGCATTAGGAAATATGGTTTTGGCATTCAGAGAGAATGGGCAGGCAACATTACCAAGGGATGCAAACACAGCAAATATGAAAGTATGTTAATGGTTTTCAGTATCTCATCCTCTGTAATGCTAGACATTTACGGACCATGGTATCCTCCTGAAACGCCTGGAATTTAAGAGACGACTGAAGGCCTGTCTCTTCCGGAAGGTCTACCCAGTCGATTATGAATTTTAAATTGTTTCACTTATTTTATTATGGGTAATTACAGAAATATGTTTTAACATATGCATTTTATTGAATGTTTTGATGATGATGTGTTTTCATTATGTTGTGCCCCACTTTGAGCTGTGAGGAGAATCGGGTAAAAAAATAGCATTGATGATGGTAGTGGTGGTAGTAGTGAAGGAAAATTATTTGGGGTGACAGAATTTATATTTGGAAGGAGAACACTTTCATTTTATTGTTATTCCCCCCACAGATACATCCCTGTCCTTTGGAGTGTACACGGTATCTTCTATGCCCTTCCTCATTAAATCAGCTCGTAGGGGTTTGTACTGACTACATTTATTGTCTTTGACATCAGATATCTATCCCACCCGTTGATGTGATACCTTATACCATGCTTTTAATGTATTGTGTTTTAACTGATTTGATTTTTTGTATTATGTTATGTTTTTTAGTCTATCTTTGCTTCATTTCTGTTGTTTTATTATCTATATTGAGTTTATTTTTTGTTTCGTTTTTATTGTTGTTTGTTTACCTGGGCATTGAATGTTTGCCATATCTCTAGCATTTCTAGCATTTTTATAGTCCAGTTCTCTCTTGAAAGAAAATCTGTATCTTTCCACTTTTGGGTGTAAAGTATTCTCACTGCTAAAATCATATAGCATCGTTCTTTCACATTCAAACTTTTAGTCTGTCCTTCAGCAATTCCAGTGAGAACAAGGTTGGATCAATTTCTGCTTTGGTTTTAAATATTTCTTATATCAGTGTCATGGCAAAAATCAGAAATTAGACTGGACCCATGTCATGGCCTGAGATGGCCACGATATAGGAGATGAAAAATTGTCAGCTGTAACATGGGGGGCAGGAGGAAAGGGGACGGTCATCCCATGTCCCTGGGCTGCCTGGACCCATGACATGTGAGATGGCAGATACAGCCATTTCTTTGAGAGAACTGTCCCAAACTTCCTCATGTCAGGGGCAGCTGGCATTTCTGCAGCACAGTCAGACTTTTTCCGATTTTGGTAGTGTGGTGTAAGGCTGCATTGAGGTAGCCTTGCCTGCATTAATACGGATCAGCCCTGCACCACGGAACTGATGCTCATCTACACTGACCTAAGTGTGTTTGTGTATATATATATGTGGTTTTGTGCATGTGTTGTAATGTTTTTTTTTGCTTTTTAAGTCTCTTCTGCTGTGTTTTTCAGTGTTTTTATGAGTGATGGTCACTTGTTGGCCTGATAGGTGTATTGTGTCCAACTTTGGTGTCAATTCGTCCAGTGGGTTTTTTTTATAGTTATGTTAATCCCACAAATTAACATTACATCTTTATTTATATAGAAAGAAGCAACCTGCAGGACCAGGATAAAGTTCTATCCAGCCATGCATCCTATTTGCCACTCCAAGTGGTCAGTTGCTCTGGTAATCTAGATATAAGGGCAAATGACAAATAGAGGAGTCTCTGTCAGTTATTTGGCCTCAGAGTGACAGCTAGGAGGCACAGAACAAACAAAGCGCACAGCCTTCAATCAACTTCAAATCAACTTTATTTGTTGCTTTCTATAAACTACAAAAAAACAAAAACAAAAAAAAAACCCTGACAGTTTCCTCCATTGAGTGGGGAGAGCTTTTAAGCAGAGGTTGGATGGGCATCTGTTGGGGATGCTTTGATTGTGTGTTCCTGCATGGCAGGGTTTGACTGCATGGCCCTTGTCATTGCTTTGAATTTTCTGATTCTGTGATCTCTGTCCTGTTGATTATTGAGGGCAATGGTCTTACTCAACATCAAAGACATTTTGTTTGTGTCACAGATTCTGGAATGCTGCAAAATAACAGTTTGACATTAAAGCCAATCTGGTGCAAGCTCCCTTTTTGCATGAAGCCTGCTAGGTTTCTAGAAACATAATAGTGTGCCTTCAGTTTTGAATCCACTTTAAAATAGACAGGGAAATATGGGTTCTCAGCAAGACCTCAAAAATGACTACCCCCTGTTGTCTTCATTATAATAAAAAATAACACATACAATAGTAAATTGACAAATAAAATTTCTCTGCTTCCCTGGTGCCTGAAGTTTCAGATGACTTTAAAAAAACAAACATTTTTACTCCCCATGCTGTGAGGTTTTGAAAAAACCACTCCTTATTATATCTATGGAGGAGAAAAGGACATCAGAAACAGAATATGAAATCCAGGGAGATTTGAGAAGAGAGGAGAGGCAACTACACTGGAACACTTAATAGCAAGAAAGGATCAGGTGGAGTTTCAAAGAAGAAAGCATTTCCCCTGCTTTATCCCACAGATGAGGTGTACTTTGTCCCAGTTTGATTCCTTCACCCCAATTTACTCTCTCTACTACTACTTTTCAGTAATTTTATTTCAGGATGCTTTGCTGCCAGTGTGAAAATCCCCTTTTGAGGTGGCAAGGGAAATAATTTAAGCCATAAACTAAAATATATTTTCTCCAAATAAAGCCCAGTGTTCCTTTGATCGCATTTTAAAGTAAATTATGAGAAAGGAGGGCCATTTATCAATTATAGTTTACATCCACACCCCGGAAGCTGCTGTGACCCAACCTGAGAGTGTCCCCAGAGCCCTTTGTCTGTCCCTTGGCTATTGCATTGGAGCCACGGCTATATTTTTTGTTATTTATGTTATATCCTGTGTTTATTTTGTATTTTTTTCTATATTTTATTGTATTTTATTTGATGTGTTATGTATGTTTGTATTCTTTTCGCCTTGTCGTAATTGTTGGGCTTGGCCTCATGTTAGCTGCCCCAAGTCCCCTTGGTGGCGTGGCATAAATAAAGTTGTTGTTATGGAGCCCCCAGTGGCGCAGTGGGTTAAACCCCTGTGCCGGCAGGACTGAAGACCAACAGGTCGCAGGTTCGAATCCGGGGAGAGGCGGATGAGCTCCCTCTATCAGCTCCAGCTCCTCATGCGGGGACATGAGAGAAGCCTCCCACAAGGATGATAAAACATCAAAAATCATCCGGGCGTCCCCTGAGCAACGTCCTTGCAGACGGCCAATTCTCTCACAACAGGACGCTCCTGACACGACCAAAATTTTTATTATTATTATTATTTGAAACACAACAAGATGGGTTCACAGCAGGCAAGATCACTCTGCTGGCTGTTGTATTGGATTACACATCAGACAATTCCCAAGTGTCTAGGACTGTGTGCTGTATTGGCAAATAATGCATGCAGATCCCAGTACGGTGGCCTTTTGCAGACGGCACATGGTAATTTTGTCAGCGCCGATTGTGTTCAAGTGCAGGCCAAGGTCTTTAGGCACTGCACCCAGTGTGCTGATCACCACTGGGACCACCTTTACTGGCTTGTGCCGGAGTCTTTGCAGTTCGATCTTTAAAACCTCATATCGTGTCAGCTTTTCCAGTTGTTTCTCTTCAATCCTGCTGTCACCTGGGATTGCAACATTGACAATCCATATTTTGATGATGATGACGATGATGATGATGATTATTTCTGAGTGCCCTGATGTGACATCAGAAATGCAACATTGTTAGCAAGCCTCTGAGAAAGTGCAGGTTGCTGGCAGTGCCACAACGGTGAATCCATTAATGGTGTGGATAGTAGAGTGGGCTAGATTCAGTTGGATTTAGTTGTCCACTTCTCTGAAACTCCCAGATCACTTTGAAACTACCAAGAAACTCTGGAATAAACCCCGTGTTTAATTGATCTTCACAAATGACTGGAAGCAACAGTTCTGTTGCAAATCCAGCCGTATTTACCAGACTGCATTACCCAATACAAACCTGCTTGGGCCCAGAGATCCTCAATAGAGACCCTTCTCATAGTCACACCCTTCTCGTAGGATCTTTTCTAATGCATCCCCCTCTCCTGTTTCTCCAAACTTGTAAATAGTTCACAGATGGAGTCTACTTCCAAATGTCCATGGTACTTTGTCTGTGAACCATTTTACAATTGTGGAGAAATTTGGGGGGGGGGGGGGCTGGGGCCAGGGGGAGCTTTTGATTAATGTGGAAACAGGAGAAGGCACTTTTTAACATGTGGGATGGGATCTGTCAGATTCCCTTGTGTTCCTTCATTTTAGTGACTTAGAGTAATGGGTGTTCCTAGGGGTGGTCTCTTACTAAGCATTCATGCTCCAGTTCTCTGCAAAAATCCTGTCATCATAGTAATTTTTAAAATTAAATCTAATCATTAGAAATAGCACAATTTCAAGATATCACTGCCTTGCTGTAACTATGTTTTCTCCTTCATTGAAACCTTGACCTTTGAAAATTTTTATTTTACCAGTTACAGGAAGTACTACCTGTCTTCTAGAAAGCACTGGAATAATTAATAGTAACCATTAAAAATGCAGAGTGGGTGTGGACTACAGTAACTCCTGCCATAGCTGAGAACACAGATGATTTCAGCAGATATCGAAAAAAATAAAGGGCGTGTGAGTGGTTTGCAATATGCTATGATTCTATTTTAATATATTTTACAAATCCAATTTTAGAAAGTTTACTAGGGAGATCTGTAAGGTTTTATGTTTATTATCTTTTGGCTGAACAACACCCCAAAATTATTGCCAAAGTTGCTAGCTTTTGTGCAGTAGCAATGGCTTGTCAGTGCAAGATGCTGTCACAGTCTTAGAAAGTTTTAATATTTATTTCAGTATTTACCATTGTCATCTTAGCATATAAATGTTTAATACCACTTTAACTATCATATTCAATACTGGGTTTTAACTTTGCTTTTGACAGTGTTTCTTAATACCTAAATGTATATGTTCCTATTCCGGTGTGTGTATGTGTGTGTGTGTGTGTCTCTGTCTGTCTGTCTGTCTGTCTGTCTGTCTGTCTGTCTATCTCTATCTATCTATCTATCTATCTATCTATCTATCTATCTATCTATCTCAACAGGATGATATGCTACAGTAAGAAGATGATTACCCCCCCCCCTCCACTCACACACACACACACAATTTCTGCAACTCATGTGATGAGGTCCTTAGTGCCACCACTTAGTCTCTATGTAATCCTTCAGAGTTTGGAAAGAGCTAGTTAGCAATAGAAGTAGTAGGAGTAGTTGTTACTCTTTCTCACCCGCCTCTCTCTACGGAACCCAGTTAACACATCAGTTTAAAAGGACATAAAACTCATCTGGATAGAGGTATCAAGAGAATGGGGAAACCAATTTTGAGATCCAAAGGTCTGATACCATCTGATTACTGAAGTTGATTCAATTTTGTTAGCCTTACCTAGCCATATTTTTTGATTGGGACAGATGAGAGTCCTTGGATCTGACAAAAAAAAAATGTTCCTTTAGCGGTCATGGAAACTGCAGATGTTTCTGATGAATGGGCAATTCACCTCCAGGGTTGAGGGTCTGAGATTAGTGCTCAGCAGAGTCATTTGTAAAGAATAGCAATTTGTGATGAGAACAGATCAGAGAGAACACAATTATCTAAAGAGAGAGAGAGAGAGAGAGAGAGAGTTGAGTTTCCAGATGCAATTAGCTAGAACTGGATTTGGCGTGCCGTCAGGCAAGGGCTAGGGATCTGTTATCCAGAAATCCACTGTCTACTGTAGCAGAACTGGTGAAGGGGGACGAGTGTAGCCTTTGGGAGGGCCCTGTGTAGCCCTTGGCCCCTCAAAACAACCGAACACATAAGCTGTGTTTCAGGTATACAATTATTAAAACTATTATGTATAAAATTAGCTTCAGGCTATGTGCATGATAAAGTGTATATGAAATATAAATGAATTGTGTGTTTAGACATGGGTCACATCTCCAAGATATCTCAGGATATACCTACCTGTAAATGCAGGTATTCCAAAAACTATATTTATATAAAATACCAAACATTTCAGATAAAGGTTACTCAAAATCTGTTTTGGAAACCTGGAGCATTGGGGGCTATAGAGAGAAAAGAAATTGCCCTTCTAAACTGTTCTGCTAAAAGAATATCTCCACGGTCTTTCTCTCATTTTTGGACAGAAGGAATTTTCCATTGATGAAAGACCAGGACTAACCACCTCATCACAGGGGCAGATTTCGGTGGCATATGCTTGCTCCACCCTATATCACCCACAGAGCCAGCCAGCTCCCATCAAACAATGCCGACACAGCTCTAAGGGTGATGCAGGGCAGAGCCAGTGCATGTCGCCAGTGCAGCAACATGGGAAACTTCCCGTGTTGCCTATAAAAGCAATGGGGGAAGCTGCACAGTCCAGACTTCCCCCCATAGGATCAGCTGGAACTGGAACTGGGCAATGCAGAGGGTGGGGTTCCTGCTTCCCTACGCCCCCTGATAACGTGGGCAATTCCAGCAGCCATGTAACATGGTAATGTAGTGTTAGTCTTACCTCGACAGACCTGTTGGAAATCTACAGAACTCAGGTTGCTTATAACCAACTGATCTCATCAACATAAGTGAATCAAGCAGGGCTAACATAATTCTAGTCCCTGATTAAATCTGAGTCCCCCTTTTCCTCTAGCCCTCTCTCATGAAATGAACATGGAAATTGTGATGGAAACTTGCCTTGCTTGGGAAAATAGAAAACACACATGTCACGCCATTCATTTCACTTTGTTATTAGATACAATAGCCTATTAAACATCAAATTACATTATGATTTTACAAATTAATCACCAAAACATCATGTTTTACAGCAAATTGACAGAAAAAGCAGGTCAATACATGCTAACGTTACTGTAGTAATTACTGTATTTACAAATTTAGTACCAAAACAGACAACGGTTCTTTCTTTCTCCCATCCTGGACATTATTCCGGGAGGGAGGCAGACTGTGTTGGATAATACAGAACGTTGGATGAGTGAAGGTTGGATAAGTGAGACTCTGCTGTAAATGATTTGGGGGGGGGGGGCTCTGTTATTGTTGCAAGGAGAGCATTCCACAATTATAGCCCTCTGCTGGTTTTAAAACCATCTTGTACTTTCATTTCTCATTTTGAAAAGGTTTTAATTGACAGTTTATATTACATCAGTTCATCTCAAATTCAAATAAGGGAGTCAAATGTACTCAACACCACTGGAGCATTTGTACTCAATACTTTGTGGATTTGTCAACTTTCTCAGCAAGTTGTCTCTAAATCTCCTTGCGGTTTCTATGGAAACTCCAAAATGGCTGGGAGCCATAAATTACACTAAAGCACTCTTTTGTTGGACATATTTTTCCCACACATGCCCAGGGCTCCCCTGTCCATATGTCTCATACATGTCCTTGGAATCAGGAATTATGTGCATAGCCAGCACCTACTGTATAGAGGGCGTTATCTTGGCTCTTTGAAGGAAATGGCTTTTTACTCTTGCCTAAATTAGCCCTACCAACAAAGTTCAGAGACCCAGTATGAATAAGATGAGAAATATCAAAAATCTCCAGTCTAATTTTCACAGGCCTTTTGAGGTTTGAAGTTTCAGACATGACGTCCCTAGCTGGCTTCATCTTCAGGGGAGAAAATAATCTGGAGGACTTCCCAAAACGTCCAATTACTCATTATAGGCAACGTTGTTTAACTAGTATCCCATAAGAGAATTTCAGCATAGCAGAGTCTTTCTTTATATTTGCTGTCTCTTTTCCCATCCCCATATAACTGTCCAATCCTAAGAAAATTACTCTTTTAGTCTACATCTCTCTCTCTCAATCCAAGAGGCATACAATATAGTTGAACCTCCATATCCATGTATTCAACCATGCACAGCTTGAAAATATTTCATGTAAGGGACACCATTTTACTATGACATTTTTATATAATAGGATTTGATTGTCCATGGATTTTGGTATCTGCAGAGGGTCCTGGTATCAAAGCCCAGTAGATACCAAGGGTTCACTATACAAGTCCCCAAGGGAGCAGTGCTTCTACATCTTTGAGAGGTGGAATTTGATCAGGCATAGCTTGTTATACACACATAAATGCTGTTCAATGGTTAGCTGTTGGACATAAAAACTATGGGATGGTTTAGCAGTAAAATCTGAGTTTCTGAATGACAGGCAATGTTAGCCCTTGAATTTGCAGAGTGGTTATGCAGACCTCAGGGGAAAATGTAATGGGGCATGAAGATCCTTGAATAAGCAGCTCATTCCATAGGCCCACAGGGAAAAGAAAAGGTGAAAAATACGGTGCTTTGAGGCATGTAGAATGATAGCAGTGACAACACTTTTGCTGAGCACGTGGTTAATACATACACATATTGCAAATTTGACAGGAACAAACAGCTCTTAATGCCATACTACTACGATTATCCATCTGACAACTTTCATGAGGAAAGATGCGAAGCCAGCCAGGAAAGAATGTGAAAGAGATAACCGGGCTGGAAGAGAGGGGGAAGTTTACACATTGACTGTTCTCTCTTTGCTCTTTGCATGAAGAGTGAGAATAGTAGAGTATTATGCTTTAGTTTTTGTTTCTCATATATTAACAGTACGGCCACACAAGAAACAAATGACTAAAATATAATTGCCTTTAACTTGATTAAAAAAAAACCAAGACCTGTTTTGTTGTGCAATTGTATGTGCCAGACAACAGTTGGATCTTCACTGGGCACAGTTCACTATGAGATGTATTACAATATGAGATGTATTGTGCATGATGTTTTGCAATTTATTTCTCCTAAAGACTCATATGACTACATCACACATGAAAAAATATGGAGCTTCATGGAACCCCACACCACCCATCAGATGACATCGGCTGACTTCTGGCGGGGCTCCGTGTGTGAACTGGGGTGGTAGCGTGGTAGGATGCTGCACCCCCAACACGGTAGCCTCTCCATGTACCTTTAGCTGCCAGCTGAGGCACCGGGATTGCCCTGCTGCCACCCCAATTTGCCACGGACACTGGCAAATTGCAGTGCTGTACCACATCCATGTGATGAGGTCCCTAGTTTCCCAGAATCCTAGTCCAACACACAAACCACTACATGATGCTGTCTAGACACACATACTAGACACAATAAAACCATTATATAACCATGGTGTATGTGTCATTCAAAACCTAGTAATATACGTTCATATTTAATATTTTCCCCCTACAGAGGTTAAAGAACATTGTCAAACAAATATTTAAATCAAATACACATTTTCTTTTTGAACATTACTCAGTTTTGATTGAATCGCAATAAATATTACAGCCTTTCAGTATATAGGACTGAAATATATTTAAAACATGCTATGACTTTTCTTGATTTATTAGAACAATGTATTGAATTGCCTCCAAAACAGAGGAGGCTTGGATCATTGGAAGCCTAAGGAAAGCTTGGTGCACCGAGAGGTTATTGCTGTGTTTATTATGTACAGCTATGCATTGCTTGTTCATCCAGCATCATTCGGAAAGGCATTATGCTTACCCAGCATGTGGCTGTGTTAGTTGCTTGGATGCAAACGAGCCAATTTAAACTCATTCAACACCACTGTGGTCGTGACCTGGAGGCGGTGGAGGTGATAGAGGAGGATAAGTCATATCTGTTATAGATGGTGATCAGCCTACATTGTTGTGTAGCCTTGAAATGTTTCTTGATCCATCCCTGTTCTCTGGAAACTCGGGTGACCTCTATTGTGCTTTTAAAAAATAATTGTTGTGATTTCTGAGTTATGTAAAATTTGCTGGAGAGGGAGGGGGGCAACAGCAATTTTGACCCAAGTACTACCTCAGGTGGCACCCACTGCCCCACATTTAACTGAAATTTGAAACCAGGAGTGACTTCCTGCATCAAGTTCTGGATGTTTCTGCCCCAGAGTAAATGGTGGAGAATATTTGTTATGTGCCTTCAAGTTATTTTCAAGATATGGCATCCCTAAGGTGACCCAAGCTTAGGGTTTCTGTGGCAAGATATGTCCAAAAGGAGGGTGTATTTGCCATTCTCTGAGGTACAGATATCAGGAGAATAAAATATTGTAGCATACCCATTTCTTTAAGAGCTTTTCATGATCTAGACAATCAAAGGTTTCTGAAATTCTCAATTACTATACCGTTGTTGTAGTAAATAAATAAAATAAATAAAATAATTTTAGCCTGAACAAATTCACACATAATTTCCAAGTCAGGAGAAGTAATGGCCTCACTATATTCTGCACTGAGCAGGACTCATTGGGAGTACTGCATTCAGTTCTGGGTGCCTAATTTTAATAAGGGTAAAGAACAAAATGGGAAAGGTTCAGAGAAGGGGCACTGAGGATGATAAGGGAACAAAACATATGAGAAAAGGCTGAAGGAGCTGGACACACTTAGCTTGGTGAAAAGAACACTGAGCAGTGACAAAATGGCATTCTTTAAACGCCCCAAGTGCTGTTATGAGAGGAGGGGCAGACCTGTTCTCTGTAGCCCCGGAGGGTGAAACCAGGCCTAACTGTTTGAAGTTACATAAGAGTGTATTTCAATTGAACATTCAAAAGAACTTCTAAGAAATAAGAGAGGTCTGGCAATTGATTAAATTGCCTAAAGAAGTGGTGGGGTGTCATTCTCTGAATGTCTTCAAAAATAAGCTGGACAGCTACCTGCTAGGGTTGCTTTGCCTGAAGATCCTTAATTGAGCATGGATGTGACTACATAGCCATTGGGTCTCTTTCAGCTTGATAATTCTCTATGAGTCGGTCAGTGCTTCTCTTTGGTTTTAATCTGAACTTTAATGGAGCTATTTAAAAGGATGAAATCAATTTAAGCAATTGAGATCAGGACCTTGCTTAGCTCCTTTAAAGTTCAGGCTGATATTCAGAGCAAACTAATTGTGCCTCTGATCTCCCAGAATCCTACATCTGGTATTGCTACTGGACACCTCTTTTAATTGCATGGCCACCAATGCTGAGAACACCTTGTGCATTTGAAACCTGCAGCCATAACTCTATTTAATTTGGATTTTATTTTCTCACTGCTGTGCTTACTCCTTAACTTTGAGAAGTTCCCTTCTGTTACATCATGAGTTCAAAAACATTTGTCTTCTTTGAGGTCTCTAACTAAAATTCTTTCCTTTTTTTCTACACCATATTAAAAACACTATGATTAAAACTGGACAGAATATTCCTGTACAAACCCTTCTACTTCTATAGATGCTGCAGTTTCATAAAAGCTCTGAGGCCACCTAAGATGATGTTCTAATAGAGTGAAGGGGCCCCCATTTTGTGTGAGAATCGAGAATCGCCCTTTAATCTTCTGAATGAAAGAGGATTTTATTCATTTGAGAAAGAGACGGGATGCTGCTTGGCCTTTATAATGGAAGCCGATGTACTGGATGGTATCAAATACCTATGGGTGGTAATATAGGATTGTCATTTAGAGAAGTACAAGAATGTCTGTATCAAAGGGACAAAAGAATTGCTGCTGAAACTGAAAGAAGCAAAACCAGAATGAGAATATGAAAAAAGCATGTACATCTCGTACAGTCGTTTTGAAAGATACAATAGTGTCACAGATTTCCATTATCTAGAGAACATAAAATTTAGCAAATGAGGGATGTGGTCCTGGAATAATAGATATGGTGTAATTGTAAAAATATTGCTTGAGGTGGAAAAGACTACTTTTGGTTAGTGTAATTTTAGCTGGTTGCTCGGCTTCCTTTAGCCCAGGTTTAAAGGGGTTTCAGTCTCCAGATATTTTGGATGTCGGCTGTAAGAAGCCCTGGCCAACAAGGCCAATGGTGAGGGATTACAAGATCTATATTCCAAGAGCTTTGAGCGGATTGTATTTTACATAGCAGTGGAGAAAATTAAATGTTTAAGGGAGGCAGGAGTCCCCAGATAAATGTATTGATTGTAAAATAGTACAGCCAAAGGGAAAATCCGTTCGGTTTATGGCCAATATAAGTTACCTAAATACAGCTATGGTCCTAGAGTGGCTGAATGCCCAATCAACATCTCTCAAAGCAGTTACTTTACTCACAGCTCAAGAATGGAAAACAGGCTCGTTCCAGGTGGACATCGCCGAGGTAGCAGCAGTCAAGATGAAGTTCAATCCATTTGTGACCTCTGACCACAGCAAAAATCGCAAACGGCACTTCAATGCACCATAACATATTCACAGAAAGATCATGTCCTCTCCATTGTTCAAGGAACTGAGGCAGAAATACAATGTCCATTCCATGCCCATTCAAAAGGATGATGAAATCCAGTTGTCCGGGGCCATTACAAAGGGCAGCAAATTGGCAAAGTAGTCCAGGTGTACAGGAAGAAATATGTCATCAACATTGAATGCGTACAACATGAGGAAGCCAATGGCACAACTGTACATGTTGGCATCCACCCCAGCAAGGTGGTGATTTCAAAACTAAAGCTGGACAAGGATCGCAAAAAGATCTTGGAACGTAAAGCAAAGTCTTGCCAAGTTGGCAAAGAGAAAGAAAAATACAAGGAAAAAAACAATTGAGAAGATGCAAGAATAAAATGGACTCATTTGAGAAACCCATTAAAATTCTAGTGAAACGTAAAAAAAAAAAAAGAGAGAGAAAAGAATGGAAAACAGAATGTAGGTGGACAGTAAAAGTGATTTAAAGATGGACTTAAGGCTAATGCTAAAAATGTGGCGTAAGCACCAATAACTGGGAAGTCCTGGCCCTTGAGTGGTCCTCTTTGCTATTACCAACAGATTTTGAAGAGGCATGAATAGAGGGTGAAAGGGAAAAACATGCAAAGAAGAAGGTGCATCAAGCAAACCCTAGACAGGACAACCTTCCATCTGAAAAAGTGTGTTCTTACTGTGAAAGATCATGCAGATCCCGAATAGGTCTTTCCATTCACATGTGAACCCACTGCCAAGACTCTACCTACCCCTAGAAGACAATAATAGTCACGAGAGATAGCCTATGATGATTATTGTTTATTGTATTGTTTATTGTATTCCCCAGCAGTAGGGAATTGTTTCCTGCCATTCTAAAGCTATGGAGAAGTTTGCACTCAATCTGTTGAGTGCAAACAGGTAACCTTCAATGATTTAGTGACCAGTTTATGATCCTGAGGACCCATCATGGGCCATAGTAAGCTTGTCAATTTAAATATTGCCATGGTTTGTATTCAATGAAGATATTGGAATAGTTCAAGATTTTTAGACCTTGGCTCAGCCATTGATCAAAATGAAGTCAGGAAACCAGAAGACTAGGACTTGGAAGGACAGCTGTGAATAAACTGGGCAGCAGCATCAATTGTAAAGATTTATCATTGAATACTATGGTTAGGATTGCTCATGCCATTATATTAGTGTGATGGGGAGAAAAGCAACTGATTCGAAATGTAGTACTGGAGGAGAGTCCTACAAATTCAGCAGACTACTAAAAGGCCAAATAAAATAAATCAAAGCTAAACTCTCCCTAAAAGCCAAGATTTCTAAACATAGATTGTTATACTTTGGCCCTATCATAAAAAGACATGACTAACTAGAAAAGACAATGTTTGGTAAGAAAGAAGGCAGTAAGAAAAGAGGAAGGTCACATTCCAGATAGATATACTCAATTGAAATAAGCCATAGCCTTGTCTCTATAACCTGAGCATTATTGTTGATGTTAGGATGTCTTGGATATATCTCATTCATAGGTTCACTGTAAATCAAAGTCAATGACACTTAAGAACAACAGTGGGCCTGTGATCCTAGTGCAATCAGTGTAACACTGTATCACTTAGCAGTTATAGAGAGCACAAGTGTAGAGAGCACAAGAGCCCCGACTGATGTCTTTGAAGCTCCATTTAAAGCAGAGGTGGTGAGTCTTTTTCAACCCAAGGAATGCGTGCCCCATGGCTTATCTTCCAAAGGTGCACATACATGCCCTGTTTGTACCTTACAATTGTCCCAATTGGCGGGAACAGTCCCAATTAATCCTTTGTCATCTCCCTTTCTTGCTGCTTTCAAAATATCTCTCTCCTTCTTCCAATTTCTACTTTTGTCTTCAACTTCAAAAGTAGTTTGTACTCAACTCAGCAAGGGAAAGAGGAGAGGAGTAGCAGAACATTGCCTTTCCTAGGTTCAGGCAAAAACAAAGTGCTGCAGCCTCCCTTCTATTACATGCTATTCATTTATAACTTTTGCCATCCTAACCACAGCTCACATTGCTTGGCCACACACCGCCTGAATTTCACTTGTGATATGTTGAATAATATTCCTGTAACCTGAAGGTAATTATTGCTGTTTCATTACTCCTTCTTTGTAAGCAAGGTGGGGAGCATGAGGACCATTGGACTGTAACTCCAGAATAACTCACCACTAACTAGAGTTGGGTGGGTTTCTTGGATCTGATGAGTGTCTGGGGCCCAGGATGCCAACCTCCAAAGATCGAATGAGGCATGGATGTGTTAAAGACAAAGTCTTTATTTACCTTGGCCAAAGCGGATGCCAGCAGAGTCTGCCCTCTAAAAACGGTCATAACCCAATGGAAACATACAGAAATATTTATACGACTTTGACATCAGTTTGAAACAAACGACTTTTGCCACCCTGAGTGTTGATTGGCTCAGTCCAAGGCTGACTAGAATCTGCACGCAGTTGGATGAGACACATCACCTCCTGCAGCCCCTGATTAGTTTTTGGGTGTGATGGGAATTTTAATAAATGGTCATTGCTCAATTTGAAGTCTTGTGGCTGTTTCTTGGTATGCCTCTCGCAGGTGCACAAAGAAAATAATGTGGTGAGGATTTGAGGTAACGGGTGTTAATGGCCCCAGTCTCATACAAAATATGCAGTAATTATACCATATATAGTACTGCCTCTTAAACTGTGGGTCCCAGTCCCAAATTTGAGAACAATAAGAGGGCTATTTTTGTGGCTGTTTTAGAGATTATACAATACTGATAGCAACACTCTGTAGTGTTTGTAGTGGACTCAGCAGAAAACACTTCAACTATATTTAAAAAAAAAAGAAAATTAGCCTGTTTAGCAAGCCTTCCATTACTGGTTTATTATAATAATAACTTAATAATAACTTAATTTTTATACCCTGCCTCCATCTCCTTGAAGGGACTCGGGGAGGCTTACAAGGGACGTGCCCAGCAATTACAGATTTAAAACAAGCTCTGAAATACAGTCAACATCTCAAAATAATAAAACATAATAATGAGACGAATGTCATAAACCAACATTGTAGCTGAACAAACAATTAGTGGGTTCGGGCTCATGATTCTTAGATGCGATTATAACTATGTAGCACCAAGGGGAAGTGCAGCAAACACTAGGCTAGGAAGCAAATGCCCTTACATTATTCAAGTGTTAGAAGTGACCAACCAAGTGACCAAGGGACCAACCAAATACAGGAGCTTAGATAAGGTCGGGAACTTCTTTGTTGAGCATGTTTGATTTTATATCTATTTTTTATACCCATATACCTGTGATTGCATAAACATTTCTGGGCAGAAAAGTATCATAAGCAGGAAATATGATATTTATTATTTATTTATTTCTTGCATTTGTTAGCCGCCGCTCTCAGCCCTAGGGCGACTCGCGGCGGCGTACAGTACAAAGGACACTTTACAAAAGGATCAAACAACAATTAACATCACAATACATACATCAACTTATACTAAAAATCCGCTGCGTCATATTTATGGAATCATAGCCAATCTCGTCGTCGTAGTTCAATCCGGTTGTCATTACCCGTAGCATAGCACTTAGTTAAAGGCCTGCTCGAAGAGCCAGGTCTTCAGGCCCTTACGAAAGGCCATGAGGGAGGGGGCCTGTCTGACATCAGCAGGGAGGGAGTTCCACAGCCGGGGGGCCACCACCGAGAAGGCCCGCTCTCTCGTCCCCGCCAGACGTGCCTGTGAGGCAGGCGGGACCGAGAGAAGGGCCTCCCCGGATGATCTCAAGGCCCTCGTGGGCTCGTAGGCCGAGATGCGGTCTGCAAGGTATTTTGGGCCGGAACCGTTTAGGGCTTTGTAGGATAACACCAGCACCTTAAATTGGGCCCGGTAGCGAATCGGCAGCCAGTGGAGCTGGGACAGCAGGGGCGTTGTATGCTCTCTGCGTCCTGCTCCCGTTAACAACATGGCTGCCGCGCGTTGGACTAGCTGCAGCTTCCGGGCCGTCTTCAAGGGCAGCCCCACGTAGAGAGCGTTGCAGTAGTCGAGGCGGGATGTGACCAAAGCGTGTACCACCGTGGCCAAGTCAGACTTCCGAAGGTACGGTCGCAGCTGGCGCACGAGCCTAAGCTGTGCAAATGCTCCCCTGGTCACCGCTGAAACCTGGGGGTCCAGGCTCAACGATGAGTCCAGGGTCACACCCAAGCTGCGAACCTGCGCCTTCAAGGGGAGTGCGACCCCGTCCAGCACAGGCTGTAACCCTATACCCTGTTCGGCCTTGCGACTGACCAGGAGTACCTCTGTCTTGTCTGGATTTAGTTTCAGTTTGTTCGCCCTCATCCAGACCATTACAGCGGCCAGGCACCGGTTCAGGACTTCGACGGCCTCCTTAGTAGCAGGTGGGAAGGAGTGACAGAGTTGGACATCATCTGCGTACAGGTGACACCGTACCCCGAAACTCCGGATGATCTCACCCAGCGGCTTCATGTAGATGTTAAACAGCAAGGGGGACAAGATGGAACCCTGAGGAACGCCACAGGTCAACGGCCGTGGCGCTGAACAGGTGTCCCCCAGCAACACCTTCTGAGTACGACCCTCCAGAAATGACCGGAGCCACTGCAGAGCAGTGCCCCCAAGACCCATCTCTGCAAGGCGCCCCAGAAGAATACCGTGGTCGACGGTATCGAAGGCCGCTGAGAGGTCCAAGAGCACCAACAGGGACACACTCCCCCTGTCTAGCTCCCGGCGCAGATCATCCACTAAGGCGACCAAGACCGTCTCGGTACCATGTCCCGGTCTGAAACCAGACTGTGCCGGATCTAGATAATCCGTGTCTCCCAAGAATACCTGGAGTTGTGAGGCCACCACGCTTTCCATGACTTTGCCCAAGAAGGGAAGATTGGAAACAGGCCGAAAGTTGTCCAATTTAGTGGGGTCAAGTGATGGTTTCTTCAACAGCGGCTTTATAACAGCCTGTTTTAGGCTCGCTGGAATCTTGCCCTCCCGAAGGGAGGCGTTAACCACCACCGTTACCCACTCGGCCAATCCCCCTCTGGCCTCCTTCAGAAGCCAGGATGGGCAGGGGTCTAGGATGGACGTGGTGGGTCTCATTCCTCCAAGTATCTTGTCCACATCCTCGGGTTTCACAAACTGAAAGGAATCCAACAAAATCGGACAAGCAGGTGCTTGTGTCACATCCACAGAGACTGCATCTAATGTGGCGTCCAGCCCAGAGCGGATCAAAGCGACTTTGTCTGCAAAGAACCGAGCAAATGCTTCACAGCGCACTGCCGAGTTGTCAGGGCTCCCACCCGTGGGAGGAGTTAAAAGACCTCTGACAACCCGGAACAGCTCCGCCGGACGGTTTTTTGCAGACGCAATAGTGGCCGCAAAGAAAGTTTTCTTTGCGGCTTTTATTGCCGCGGCGTATGCCCTTAAAAAGGACACAAACCGTGTTCGGTTTGACTCGCTTGGGTCTGAGCGCCACACGCTCTCTAGAACCCTCTTCCTTCGCTTCATCGCTGCCAGCTCCTCAGTAAACCAAGGGGCTGGTTTAGCTCGGTTACTCGAGAGGGGACGTTCCGGAGCGATCTTGTCAATAGCCCTGGTCATCTCCCCATTCCAGAGAGCGACTAAGGCCTCGACATGATCACCTGCCGCGGTGGCGGGAAACTCCCCAAGAGCCGTCAGGAATCCATTCGGATCCATTAGCCTCCTGGGGCGGACCATCCTAATGGGTCCTCCACCCTTGCGGAGGTTAGGGGGCGCAGTGAGCCTAAATCTAATCAGGAAGTGGTCGGACCATGGCAACGGAGAGATGGACAACTCCTCCACACCGCCACCCTGCTCCCATCCCTGGCAGAAAACCAAGTCCAATGTGTGTCCAGCACAGTGGGTGGGGCCAGTTATTCGTTGGGACAGCCCCATGGTTGCCATGGCGGACATGAAGTCCTGAGCCGCACCTGTGAGGGTTGCCTCGGCGTGGATGTTGAAGTCCCCCAGCACAAGAAGCCGTTGGGACTCCACCGCCAGGCTCGAGACCACCCCCGCTAGCTCAGGTAGGGAGACTGTAGTGCAGCGAGGTGGACGGTACACTAGCAGAATCCCTATTCTGTCCCGGTCACCCACCCTCAGGTGGACGCATTCAAAATTTGTGGTCTGCGGGATGGGGCTCCTGGTTAGATGGATGGAATCTCTATAGACCACTGCGACACCGCCTCCCCGTCCTCCGGATCTAGGTTGGTGCTGTACGGAGAAGCCTGGAGGACAAAGCTGGGTCAGGTTTACCCCTCCAGCTTCATCCAACCAGGTCTCCGTAATGCACGCCAGATCTGCCCGCTCCTCCAGGATTAAGTCCTGGATCCAGGTCGTTTTTCCGCTGACAGATCTGGCGTTCAGCAGCACCACCTTCAATCCCGAGGGCCCGCTCACCTGGCTACACCAATTTACCTTAGGAGACCGGTTGGGAGTTATTAATTTAGATAGGTGGTCCGAATTAGGCCGAATTCGAGGTCTCCTTCTTCCGCATCTCCTCCTTCCCACCACGACCTCTATGGGGGCCCCACGGCTAGTGGAACTCCTCCCTCCCTCCATGCCGCGATCTAATATCAAGGACCTGATTCCTGCTTCCTCAGCTGTGTGCTTTGTTGGATCCTGCCAACATCCTTTCTCTCCTTCCTCCCTCCTCTCGGCCCCATTGGGCTCCAGCCCACCTCCCCCCCTGGCCTCTCCGCTAACTACTAGTAACAGAGATAGTATTAACAGGGGGGTGGGGGGCCACATGGATGATAATAGCTACAGATGGTGAGGACGTTTCAGCCGCACCCGTTAGACAGTTTGTAAAGTGCGAGAGTGCAAGAGTCTTAAATGCGATACAGACAGCAGTAACCACTCGGTTGACAACACTATATTCTGTAGGGCACGTACATAAAGTGCAAGATTTAAAGTGCAGTAGGTGCCTGAAACTGAGTCTCAGTATTCACTAAGGTGCGGCATAGAGGGTAGGGAAGGGGCGTAAGTGCCAGAGAAGTTAGCAGCGGTGGCAAACGCCCTAAAGTGCTAAAGAGGTCTTGTATCAACTTAGCAGCGAGGACAACCAGGAGTGTGTTATGATAGTATATGTAGTCACACTGTTACGAGACTGATAGTAATAACAATTAATAAAATTCCTATGATTCAGGTGTACCTCTAGACGGATGGTCTAAGCGCGGATGGGGCATCCGGCGGTGGTATACACGGCGGCGGTCAGCGCCGTTGGTCTGTTGCGTATCTATCAATCCAAGGTGGGCCAGCTCAAGGGTCTACACAGTGTTGAGGCCGGCACACGAGGTCTACACAGTATTAAGATCTACACAGTATTAAGCCAACACAGAGAACTACACAAATATTCGGCCTGCACAAGAGGTCTACACAGTATTGAGGACTACACAATATTAAGTCCGCACAACGATCTACACAATATTTGGCAGGCACAGAAATCTACACAATTAGGTCAGCACAGTATTGAGGACTACACAATATCAGCACAGTATTGAGGACTACACAATATTAAGTCAGCACAGCGAACTACACAATATTCTGCTGGCACAGGGATCTACACAGTTAGGCCAGCACAGGAATTTTGCAGCATAGTCACAGTTAGCTGATGGTGGAGGCGAACTCAAGCCGCTGTAACAGGTGATGGGCCATATAGTGGTGGCCGCGATGGAAGGCGGCAGTGAGAGCAAGACAGCTCGGACGCTGCAGCGATAACAGTGGGTCGCCCGTAGCGATGGTGAGGCAAAGCGTCACAAAGGTGGCTGTAGCAGCGGTGCTCCCGCGCCCCGGCTCGGCCCAGCGGCTCCTTGATGACCCTGCTGCGGTGGACCGACTGCGGGAGGACGGTGGCGGTGGAAACACGATGCCCGAGGATGGCGGCCGCTCTGCGCTTTGTTTTGGCCCAACGGCTCGAGGAAGACCCCGCCGTAGCGGCGAGCCACACCAAGGCCGCAGCAGCAGCAACGGCGAGCGGACGGACAGCCAGCGATGGTGAAACAGCCTGCGCCGAGGCGCCAAGATGGCGACCGCACCAGCCGCGACGCGCAGCAACGCCCAGCGGCAGCAGCGACCAGCGGCAACGGCAGTAACCGCGACTGCGACTGCCAGCAACAGGGCAACAGCAGGGCAGCGACGGCAACGAGCACACAGCAGCTCCGAAGGAACCAGGGAACCAGCACAAGCCAGACGGTCGGCGACCAAAATGGCGGCGCCCGCAACACCCGGCAGCCGCAGCAGCACCAGCAGCGACGCGATGGCAAGGCGGCAGGGCAACAAGGCAGCCCAGCAGCGACAGGAACCACCGAGACCGCCGCTCTCCGACAGCAGAACCCCCCAGCAGCCCGGGTGGAGCCCCCCAGCAGCCCGGGTAGGTCTCTGCGTCTCCGCGTCTTAGGGAGCTACAATGGCGGCGGCGTTCACTTGCTCGCTCACCTCTGTCTCCTGGTCCGCACTCTTTGTGTTCCTCTTTTGTGCCCCAGTCCTCTTGGGCCCGAAAGGGTCGTAGGAGTGTTGACCCTCATCCACCCCTGTTCTGGTGGTCGTAGGGGGGATGGGTCCCCTGGATTCTTTAGGTTGTTTTTTACTTCAGCGGCGCAGCTCCGCGTTGTTGCAGCCGACCGCCATAGCCGGAACCGGAAGCTCCGGAACCGGAAGATATATAGTACCTGCTCATCAGATGAAGGCTGGAGAAGAAATTAGGGGCAATGGAGCTGAAATCCCATTCTCTCTGTGACCATCTTCTGTCCAATGGAGCTGAAATCCCATTCTCTCTGTGACCATCTTCTGTTCTATTCATCTGATTTGCAGTAAGCTGGCAATATAACTGGCCTGTATAAAGTTGCCAGGTGTTTGTGTATAAGTATATGAGTGTATTTATACACACACACACACACCATAATTTCCCCCTGCCATTCCATGTTCTTCTTCCATTCTAATGATGAGCATGTACAAACTAGCTAATGCAGTCAATCTGCCAATTTTCTCCATTTTCAGTCTTAATTTTTTTGACATATTTCATTTGCTGGAAATTTCACACACATGGCACAGTGAAGACCAGTTACGTATCTGATTGAAACTAAGCCAAGATTTAGCAAACTTGGCACCAATAAAACAGAGCAAGTTGTTGGTGGCTGAAGTATTTTTAATGAACTCTCAAAGAGCATAACTTTTCAACGGAAATCATGAGAGGGGAAAGTAGTGAATTTTCCACTCTAGTTGCTGACACATTTAGTTCAGTTATTTTATTTTATTATTTATTTAGTTAGTTCAGTTAGTGACCTTTTCTGTCTCTAGAAATATTCCGGTTTTTAGACAGAAAACATCATTTCCCAATCTGGTTCCATATATTGAATTGCAATTGCCAAATTTTCACCATCAGCTATTTCCTGTTCCTGCTTTATGAGAGTTGTAGTCCATCTTTGCGATAAAGGCAACAGGTTATGGAAAGTTAACCTAAAACAGCTCTGCTGTTATTCATGACTGTTCAAGTCAGATTTCTCTTTCTCAAAAATTTAAACAATCTCTCCTGGGTTTCATGTATGGATTCTAGGATTCATGACTGTCTGGATTTTAAAGAAATTGAACATATCTAATTTGTCACCCAGTATGGAAAGAATCCTTGTAATGTTTAGGCTGAGAATGTACTAATGTTTATTTTATTGTAATCTTATAGAGCAGGCATGGGCAAACTTCGCCCCTCCAGGTGTTTTGGACTTCAACTCCCACAATTCCTAACAGCCTGCCAGCTGTTAGGAATTGTGGGAGTTAAAGTCCAAAACACCTGGAGGGGCGAAGTTTGCCCATGCCTGTTATAGAACAAGGGTGAGAAATGATATTCCAGATGTAGCTGAATTGAAATACTCATCAGCCCTAGCTAGTGGTAGAGGATGATGGGGATTACAATTCAACAATATCTGATGGACTATAACTTCTCCATCTTTGCTAATTAATTTATTTTATGGTAATTTCTCCTTAGTATTGTACTTTGGACATATGATGAGATATTATAACTTACTAGACAAGATGGTAATATCTTGGTAAAGAGGAATGCAGTAAGAAAAGGTGGAGGCTGTATTAGAGATGGATTATCTCACTCAAGAAAGGTAAAACCTTGAGTTTCACAAGGCATCAGTGGGATTGTTTATGGCAGTTTGTATAACACATTCACAAGGTTGTCATAGGTTAAAGCTGATTTGATGGAACAGCAACTTAGCCTCATTGAATGAAGCAGACCTTTCGTGCAAATAAAAATGAACAGGATTGTACTGTAAGTGTGAAAAGTTAAAAAAATGTGTTGGGATATGCAGCTATTTAACTGAATTTGGCTGAATTCGAATCCAATACTTTCTTGCCCAAGTGTATACACTATTAAGCAGAGCAGTGGATTTCAGTGATGAAAGAACTAGGATGTTTCTTCAACTCCTGACAGCGTAACACTGAACATATTTCTTTCTTTCTTTCTTTTGAACATTTGTACCCCGCCCTTCTCAACCCGCCCCCCGGGGGGGGGGGGGGACTCAGGGCAGCTTCCAATTGGCAACAATTCAATGCCACATAATAAAATACAACAACCAATAATTATAATAGTTAAAAACATTAAAACAATATACTTACAATCTATGAAACTATTACCAGTCTGGTGACCATTAGCTAGCCGAATTCTGTGATTGAGTACTCCATTTAACTTATCCATAATCCATTTCCAGAAAATCCAACAAATGCTACGTTCAGCAAAGGACAAGAGGGATCCTCTCACCTCTGCAGGAGTCTACCGTGTACCATGCAGCTGTGGACAAGTCTACATAGGGACCACCAAACGCAGCGCCCAGACACGCATCAAGGAACATGAAAGGCACTGCAGACTATTTCAACCAGAGAAGTCAGCCATAGCAGAGCACCTGATGAACCAGCCTGGACACAGCATATTATTTGAGAACACAGAAATGCTGGACCTCACCAACAACCACCATGTCAGACTACACAGAGAAGCCATTGAAATCCACAAGCATGTGGACAATTTCAACAGAAAGGAAGAGACCATGAAAATGAACAAAATCTGGCTACCAGTATTAAAAAACTCTAAAATTACAACAGCGAAACAACAGAGAGGAAACAACCAGGCACAGATTAACACCTCCCAGCAAGAGATTTTCCCAGGCTCAGGCAGGCCTTCAAATGCTAATGAAGGTGATCAGCTGAAACATTCACACCTAACTGCAGCAGGGAAGAGCTCCTTGCCCCACCCCAGCCATTCCACAGATATATAAACCCATTGTCCTAATTCCAACAGACCTCACTACCTCTGAGGATGCTTGCCATAGATGCAGGCGAAACGTCAGGAGAAATGCCTCTAGAACATGGCTCTATAGCCCGAAAAAACCCACAAGAACTGAGTGATTCCATGAAAGCCTTCGACAATACATTTCCAAGTCATTGTCAACATTGTCATTGTCATTTTTGCCTAATTACCCAAAGGCCTGGTCTCACATCCACGATTTTACCTTCTTTCTAAAGGTGAGGAGGGATGGCGATGACCAAATTTCCCCGGGGAGTGAATTCCCCACTTAAAGCAGGAACAGGATATAGTTCCCACCATCCTTTGCCACTTACTAGACCAGTGGTTCTCAACCTGTGGGTCCCCAGATGTTTTGGCCTTCAATTCCCAGAAATCTAAACAGCTGGTAAACTGTTTGGGATTTCTGGGAGTTGTAGGTCAAAACACCTGGGGACCCGCAGGTTGAGAACCACTGTACTAGGCAGAAATAGAGGTGATGTGAATGGCAATACAACAACATCTGGATCTGGAGGGCCACATATTTCACACCCTTGACTTCAGAGGAGAGCCCCAATGAGTTTGGTGGAATTCCTCACCAAGTAAGCGTGCATCATGTACAGAACTGCAGGCATAAATAGAATCTTTTTTTCCCTGTACACAAAGATCTGGTTTATGTACCCGACAGTGAACTTTATGCTTACTTTTATAAATATTTGCCTTTTCTGTCTTGAAAATAATGGTTGTTTCCTCCTGGAATCAAGAGTGGAAGTTGTTTATAGAATGATGTTAAGAACATCTCTTATTCTGGAATGCATAACAAGTTGTGAATGTGTTTAACATGGCACAGGAAGTAGAAGATTGTCATCATCTATTGAAATAGTTTCCAGAGAGGTAGCTTCATTAGTCTAGTACAAGGGGAAAAACATCGAAGAGTCTGATAGTACTTTAAAAGACTAACATGTTTATTGTAGCATATGCTTGGTTCATTCCAACAGATGCATAAAGTGTTGTCCTATGCTGAAGAATAGGTATATATTTATTTATCATGTCAGGAACAGACCAAGGGTGGGTAAACAGTGAGGTCAGAACTCTGAAGTTCCTCTATTGTGAATAGCCACTCCAACCTTCTTCAGATCAATGGATCTCAGACATAATGATGATGATGATGATGATGATGATGATGATAATAATAATAATAGTAATAATAATAATAATAATACTTTATTTATAGTGCTGGAAGTGAAGAAGCATCAACGCTTGTATATAATAATTACAGTCAGAGACAGCCCCAAAGACTCAGGTTTGCCCATTTGTTTTTCACCAGTTGCTTTGATTAATGCGCTTAACCCTTTTCTCCTTCTTGTCTGCCAGATCACACCCCCTTTCTTCCAAAAGCTCATAAATCTTTTATGGCCATTTGTCTAGCAAGAAAACATCCATGGGGCTGCTGATTTTAAATATGTATGTTATATTTGTAAGCAGGGTTTTATCACATATAAAAGTAACATTAATGCTGTTAGGCATTAATGTCACTTTTATATGTGGGGTTTTCCTGGGATTTTATGTTAGTATCGTGTGTTTTATGTAGGCATTGAATGTTTGCCATTGTTATGTTGGAATACAACCTGAGTCCCTTTGTGAAGATAGGGCAGAATACAAATGAAGTTGTTATTATTATTATTATTATTATTATTATTATTATTATTATTATTTGAAACACAGCAACAGCAAACAGCAAACATAATACTGGTATTATTATTATTATTATTATTATACTGACAGTTTTAGAAAATCAGGTTGCTATAAGGAATTTATCGGGTTTTAATCTGTTTTAATTTTTTACTTTGTTTTACTTATTGTATTGTTAGCTGGACTTTAGCACAGCGGGTTAAATCTCCAGATGTAGAAAATCTTGCCAATCAAAAGGTTGGTAGTTCAAACCCAAGTTGGGGTGGGCTCCTACCGTCAGCCCACCTAGGGGATCGAAATGTGAGTAGATAAATAGGTACTGCTTTTAGCGGGGAGGTAATAAAAAGGCGCCCAATTTGATTGAGGGGGGACATATATGGACAACAAAGCTCCTCCGCATGGAAGATGGAGTGACAGCACCACCCCGTGGTTGGAGTTGAGCACAGCCTCCAGATGCCAGAGATTGAAAAGATGGAAAAGCCTACCTCTGTTTATGTATTTTAAGTCCTTGTTAATTGTATAACAGCATTGAATGTTTGCTGTATATGTGTTCTGTAATTTGCCCTGAGTCTCTTCAGGGAGATAGAGCAGAATGTACATTTATTATTATTATTATTATTATTATTATTATTATTGGCTTGACTTTGAAGGAGCTGGGGGTGGCCATGGCCGACAGGGATCTCTGGCATGGGCTGGTCCATGAGGTCACGAAGAGGTGGAAGTGACTGAATGAATAAACATTATTATTATTATTATTATTATTATTATTATTATTAGAGTTTCACCTTGGTGTGGGAGAAAAGTGGGGTAAAAATAAACCCAAATAAATAAATAAATAAATAAACAACCCATACCTGTTCATGAGGATCAGCTTTAGGGACTCTTGTATTAAAATACAAGTTATCTTCTTTGGTCTGTTTCCTTTTCCATTACAGATGGCTTGGCCAAAACAATAAACATAAATTCTTCTTTTAATTTGACTAAAGCACTCTGCATATTGCTATCCTGTTGTATACTACAAACTCATATTGCATTGGCTATAGTGCACTCTGCTTAATATACCTAATATTCTCACATGAACCTAATATTCCAACACACTCAGTCTCTGGCATTTTATCTTACCTTCAAACAACCCTTGCATTATAGAAGTTTTTGCTAACGTTCAGTTGGAATCTCTTTTCTTGTAATTGGGTTCCACTTAGTCCATCTGCTCTGTAAAGACCGGTGTTTGCCCTATGAGTACACAGATGGGCACTGCTAATGGCTGAATGTGTGGAGACATCACATTGGAAGCTGAACAGGTGAATGTACTCCAGTGGTGTAAATGTCATTGCTGAACTATCGAAAATACCACAATTGGCCAATTAGAGCATGCATGATCTACCAAAGAGGAAACTTTAAAAACAATAAAAAGTAGACTTCTGATCACCTCTTAATTAATTAGTTAATGTTTCTTTAAAAATCTTTTCTGGGTCTATTACAAGGTCGCAGTTAAGTCTCAAGACCATAAGAAATTGATCACCCCTAGCTAGATCCATCTTTTCCCCTACAAACCTATTGTAACAGTGCAGTCTAACACACATATCATTTCCCAGGTGAGTACATAGAGGATTATATACTTAGAATAATATCATACCTGACAGACTAGTATGATAATAAAGCTCAGTAAGAGTGCCTGGGTAGTTAAGAATGAAATCTAATTTCTTTCATGCACCAAAGGTAGAGTTATGAGGAACATGAAACTTCTGGTGAAAATGACAACTATGTCATTTATACTCCACAATCTTTCTTTCATGCCCTTTACATGTATTGAACCTACCAATGGTATCCTTCTGACACCATATTGCTCATTTTCCCTCTCTGTGTTACTTGCTTACTTACTTAGGTGATCCCTCATTGTCTGAGTAGGATTGTCTTCCAAGATCGATGTACTAGCCGTGGGTACGTAGGTGACTGTGGAGCCCTATTCTTGATCTGCATTGGTTTCCAGGTAGAAGGCAGTCCCAGTTGGGGTTGGCTTGATGTTTCTTCCTCTTGACACATTTCTCTCTTTCGCCCTCCATTTGTGCCTCTTCAAATTCTACAGCACTGCTGAGCACAGTTGACCTCCAGCTGGAGCGCTCAAGGGTCAAGGCTTCTCAGTGTCTATGCCAGAGTTTTAAAGGTTGGCTTTGAGCCCATCTTTAAATCTGTTTTCCTGCCCACCAATATTCCATTTTCCATTCTTGAGTTTGGAGTAGAGCAACTGCTTTGTGAGACGGTGGTCGGGCATCCAGACAACGTGGCTGGTCCAGTGGAGGACCATAACTTCAATGCTGGTGGTCTTTGCTTCTTCCAGCACACTGACATTTGTCTGCATGTCTTCCCAAGAGATTTGCAGGATTTTTTGGAGGTAACGCTGATGGAATCGTTCTAGGAGTTGCATGTGATGTGTTAGTGTCTGAAGATAATAGGGATGGGGAAATACCTGGTATTATGACACTAAAATATAGGACAAGCTGTACTATAGAACAGGAGGAGGAAAACTGAACATATGTACATTTTTGGTAGGAGCTTCTGTCTCCTTTGTAATACGACAACTTTCTGTTATGCACATATTAGGAAATATACTCCATGTTGCCTAGAGTGGTGTTGATTATTTTCCTTATCATCTGAATGAAACAAATGTTTGACAGTTAGCACCTACTATCTTTTGAAATTTCATCTCACACAATGTTCCTTGTAGAATAACAAAGCCAATCTTTTTTTTTTTTTTTTGGTTTATATAAAAATAGTGAATTTTTCCTGGTCTGTTTTGAACTTGCATTACAATATGCAAGATGTCAAAAAGCACAGAAACTTGGATTCCTTATTCGATAAGCACCTGAGGCTAACTGGCCCCAAAACCTTACTACAAACTTCATTTTAGTATCTCGATATAACATCGAGAAAAATACAAGTTAAGTATTACTTATCCAAAATGCTTGGGACCAGAAATGTTCCATATTTTGGATTTTTTAAATTTTGGAATACGCGCACTTACACAATGAGATGTCTTGTAGATGGATAAGAGATGTTCCATCGATATGAATTTAGTGTGGATTTGCATAGCATAATTCAGAAGTGTATGTTCTTAGGTATCCAAACTATTAGCCATATTGGTTCAAAACCTTCCTGCAATCTCTTTTGATAACATCCCAGAGAACCAGCATGGTGTCGTAATTTGAGTATTAGACTAGGACACTAGAGACTAAGGTGCAAATCCTTGTTCAACCAAGGAAATCTGTTAGTGAACTGTGGACATTCACATTATCTCAGCCTCTTCTAAACAAACCTTGCCAAGAAAACCCCTGGATAGGTTTGTTTTAAGGTTGCCATAGTTTGGAAAGAACTCAAAGACACACACTAACAATAAGAACAAACAATTTATTCATCTATATATACCAGTTACAGAAAGTGAAATAAGTTTTAGGAGAGAAGAAGAAGTGGTGAGATCCCTACATGTAATCCTGGAATAAAATCCCCACAAGAAAGAAAAATCACCATCTGGAAGCCTATAGACATTTCAAAGGTTTTTATGTGTGACCTGTAGATGAATGAAACCATTAACAGCAGAATGAACATATAAAAAAGATGTAAGAACATTGTCTAAAAGAAATTTCACAAAAACTAATTTTCCAGGTTCTAAAAGATAGCAAACAAAACTCAGGTGGAATGAGATGCCATTTGAAATAAAAGTTTATTATCTTCCAGAAGGAAGGGATAGAGTGTGATAGTAAAGGTTATAAAATACAGATTTGCAATTGAACATTATTACTTTTACATAAATAAGGTATCTTTGCCAGGAGGTCCTTGAGAACATTTCCTTCCTTTCAGTAGCAAAGACTTGGAACAATTATTAAAGAAAATAAAACAGAAAACTCAAAGACAGATTTACAGCTGAACCCTGAGGGCCTTTCCAGACAGGCCGTTATCCCAGGAGCATCCGCGTTTTTAAAATGTGGATGTTCCTAGGGGCCCATCTACACTCACCCCAGAAAGTGTGCACTTTCTGGGGTGGGTGTCCAGATGTTGTACTGGGACTTCCCAGGAAAACACTGGGACACTTAACACCCTCCCCTGAAGCCCCCCTAAACACAGGGGGGGGGAATGAAAAGAACTCACCCGGTCTCCATGGGACAACTGCAGAAGTTTTCCTCACGCGTACAAATGATGTGCCAGGAAAAAAGGGGGAGGTAGCAGGAGCAATCCCCCCCCCCAATTTCTCCATTTGTACATGCCAGGAGAACTCCGGCAGTCGTCCCATGGAGGCCGGGTGAGTTCTTTTCCTTTTTTACTGTGTTTAGGGGGGCTTCTGTGGAGGGGGTTAGGATTTCCACAGTTTTCTGTGATAATTTATCTCGGAAAGCTGTGGAATGCTGTCTGGACTGCAGTATTCTGCAGTCCAGACACCGGAAGTAGTGGGTTTTATCCCATGCCTTCCAGGAAGGTGCGGAATAAACCCACTATCAAATTAATTTGCCACAAACCAGGGTTTTCCTGCCCAGAATGTCCCCTTTTTATTGCGGAAGCTGTCTAGATCCGCCCTAAGAAAACAAAAGTAATGTCAATAGATTTACATAATATTAAAACAGACAATGAAAAAATGGAAATAGTCCAAGATTTCCCATACTTCGGTTCAATTATTATTCCAGTCAAGAAAATCAGAAAAAGACTTCCACAACTGAATAAAATCCCACATTTTCTGCTTTGAACTGGAATATATGGCAGTGTGGACTCAGATTGCTCAGTTTAGAACAGATATTGTGGGATTTTCTGCCCTGATATTCTGGGTTATATGACTGTGTGGAAGGGCCCTAGGATTTGGAAGGATGGCTATGAAAGAACTTGACAAGATTCTGAATATATGAGTGAATGCTAATGATAAGATTATCTATGCCATTTTAGTTGCCATTTCTTTGTATATTTCTGAAGACCATAAAGTGAAAACATTAATAAAAAGAAAATACACTCATTTGAATTGTGGTGCAGAGAGGCAGTCTGCTAATACTCTGGACTTCTTTCTGAAAGACAGGTATCTGGGTCCTAGAAAAAGATGAGCTAGAACTTTCCTTAGGGCCCTTCCATACAGTCTTGTCTTCTCTTTTTTCATGATGCCTTCTACTTTACCTACCATTGCTGCCTTGTCTAGGAAGTCATTGCTTCCCATTACATGGGCAAAGTACAATTGTGTCAGTTCAGTCATCTTGGCTTCTAAGACCCTTCCTCACAGCCCTATATCCCAGAATATCAAGGCAGAAAATCCCACATTATCTGAGTGTGGACTCAGATAATCCACTTCAAAGCAGATATTGTGGGATTTTCTGCCTTGATATTCTGGGATACAGGGCTGTGAGGAAGGGCCCTTAGAAGCCAAGATGACTGAACTGACATGTCCGTGTCATGGGAAGCAATGACTTCCTAGAAAAGACAGTAATGGTAGGTAAAGTAGAAGGCATCATGAAAAAAGAGAAGAAAAGATCGTAAATCGGCAGACTCACCATGAGAATCACCACCCTGAACTTGCAAGACCTGATAGGTTGACTTTGGAGATCTGCCACTCATGGGATCACCATAAGACAGTGAGTCTTTATACTTTGTAGAATTTGTTTTCCTAGTTTCTTTTTATATATTGATCATATTATAAATAGAACTAGAAAATCAGAGTTTCGTAATTTGAAATCAGACCATTGTTTGTCAAGTTTGCATTTGTCATGTGAAACCATAGATACTGTTAGTGAGTTGGTTATTTATGCCGCATTTAAAAGGGAAAAATGCTGTTGAAAAATTAAATGGTGAAAAGATGATAGATGTCTTGGCAAATGAGGTGTCCTCTATTCTTATTTGTGAGAGCAGATACCTTGACATGTTGGGTGTGTGATAGTTTATCTTCCCTTTCAACTTAACATTCTTTGTTAGTCATTCATTCATGCAATCTAAACCAATCTGGTATTCAAAGTCATACCATGGAGATTTTCTGAAGTTGGCACTGCATGGCTTCAGTACCATGCTCCATCCAGTCTGAAGAAGAGTTTTACAAGGTTTGCTTATTTATACCTTGCTGCATTATTCTAATGAATCAAGACAGTTTTAACCATTTTATAAATAAATCAGCTCATTTTAAAGTATGTTTTCCAAACCCTTTTCTTGAAAAATAATGAATTGCCCTCCAAAGGCAATTTCTCATAAAATATCAGTGTCAGTAGAGAAAATAACTAGTTAGAGAGTGCCTGCGTATTTTGATGACTGCTAACTTGCTGAAACTTTTTCAGTTCCTGCCACAAGTACTGATAATAGGCCAAAAAATCAATACATATATTCATGCCTCACTTGTTTGTGTTTATTATTTATTTGCATTTATTTATTAACTGGCAGTTACTGATTTTCAAAAGTAGAGTGAATGTATGTGAGAAAGAGAGAGGGGGGATATTAAGTTTGAAATCATATGTATAATGGGCATATACATCTGATCAACAATGTCAACCTCTCATTATCTCATTTTATGGAAGGGGGGATCAGTATCCCAGATTATTCTAGTGTTTTGTTGCTCCCGCCTGCATATACACAAGAGATTCTGGGACTAATAGTTCTGAAAGAGCAAATTACATAGGAAAATGTATTTATTTGTTTGTTTACAGTATTTATATTCTACTCTTCTCACCCTGAAGGGAACTCAGGGCGGATCACAAGGCACACATACATGGCGAACATTCAATTCCAATGTCTAGACACACAGACAGATAGACAGATAGAGGTATTTTTGGCAGTTCCACTTCGGTGCCTGGAGGTTTGCTTAATTCCAGCCATGGGGGCAGCTGTTGCTTAATCCATTATGACGCTGAGTCATTTTGATCATATTTCCTCCTTGCTGGCAGTTTTATGGTGTCATAAAATACCTCCCTGCTTTATGTGGTCCCTAATATCTCTACTTACAGCTCAGCTGTTTAGGTGGATAGTAAGCTAGGCTTAACAGTTGGGTGCTCAATTCAACTCAAGCTTTGTTACCTTCTGGTCAGCAGTGATCTATTGGAGCTAGTGATTAGCCAGCTTGCTACAGCCCGGCCCTATGAGTGGCCCTGTAGTTTGTAAATCAGAGAGAAAATATCTCTCTGATTTACAAACTACAAGTTCACTCATTATTTTATCTGGAAGAGGCTGACCCTGCAACTCACTGCTAAAAATGAGTCTAGTTCTGACCTAATAGAGTTTCTAATTGTTTCCACCTCCAACACATTTCACAAGCAAGTTTCTAGATCACCATCTCTGAGTTAGTCTCATTTCCCCAGCACTGGCTAACACACATTTTTGTGCCCCAAATGTATGCCTTTTTTCTGGGTAAATTTCATCTACTGATTTAAAAAATGACACTAGTTTTCTCCTATCAGCTCTATTTTTTTAAAGATATAGACGCTATGTACTGGCCCATAGAAAACCATGATAAACATATCTAAGGACTTCTTCACATTGAGATCAAACTTGTGGGTGATAGCGGGGGATTTGCCATGGATCATGGAGAATCTAATGGGGGCAGGCATGTAGCCGAAATTCTCATGGTGGTCTGTGAAAAGGCCTTACTGGTACATTATTTAAACTGTTATGTTTATTCATATCATGATCTGATCACCATGCTCAATATATCTCATATGCATGGTGGTATTGGGGTAACGATACAAAAGGTTTGCTAGGGTAAACCCTCTTTCACTCAGACTCAGCCCCCCCCCCCCCCCCGAATCAAAATCCTGGCTATGGGCCTGAATGGGGGCATGCCTCGCATCACCCCTTACCTCATCCCATGGGGGTAAGCATATATGAGAATTAGCTGGTTTTATTGACTTAATAGCATTTATTCTCAGCAGTGCTGCTACCTTAAGCTTTGAATGTAATGAATGCAATTTGTCTTCATGTGCATTTTGTTTGTACTTTAAACACAAAACTGTGTAGCAAACAGATGTGATTTCATCTGGTGCTGTCCCTAAGGATACATAACTGCTATTTTTGTGTAGAACACCATTCTACATTCCCTTACTTTTTCCAGGACACTAGGGGCACTTCCAGATTTCACTTAAACTCACACCAAAGTGAGTTTAAGAAACCCACTTCGGTAAGTGTTTAAGTCCCCACACCTCCCACCAAAACCCATGCTTTTGGGGGGTGTCTTGGTGCCCTCCCTGCATATTCTGGGAGGGCACCCAGACACCCAGGAGCCCCCCCCCCCAAAATAAGTCCTTAAAATTAAAACAACTTACCTGGCTTTCCCCTGTTCTTCTCAATGAAACATAGCCACTGCTCTTACGACAGTTTGACCTCACTTCAAGCACAGAGCCTCGCTGGAAGTAAATGTTCGTTGTGTGATGGGATCTGGTGGGCTCTGTGCCTGAAGTGAGGTCAAACTGTCATAGGATGGGCACATCCATGCTCTTCTTGGATTCGAACCTCACCTGTCGGTCTTCAGTCCTGCTGGCACAAGGATTTAACCCATTGCGCCACGGGGGGGGGGGGCTCCTGATGGGATGGCTCTTGCAACTACCATCAAGCAAACCCAATAGTGTTCACCAGCTAATTGAGAGAGCCTGCTAAACAACACCATGCTGGAAAGGCTTCAGAGTGTGATAATGCTTCCTGATTTAGTATACCCATTCTTGACCCACCATTTTATAAACAAATATTCGGCATTACTGTGCAGTTATTTTGACAACAAGATGATGCCCTGAAAATAGAGTCAGAATGACAATGTAATGAATCTGAGTAAAATTGGAAGGTGGAGGATGCCAAATAATTAGAAGTAAAAAGTGACGATAATATAAATATAAGACGTTTTCTTAGCAAAGGTGTAGATGTATTTTAATATTTTAATGTGGTAAGGTGTTAATGATATAAATGGTTGAATTGTTTTTAAAAAATGTATTATAATATATTCATATAATTTAATTAGCATTGTTTTATATGCATTGTTAATCACCTTGAGTCCCTATATCAGGAGAAAGGTGGGATAAAAATAAAGTAAGCAAGGAAATATACAAATAGAATTTGGAGGGCAAATTATGTTTAAATACAAAATTGTGTCACTCAAATGTTTCTGGCGTATCAGATTTGCTATTGGGGGCAAACAGCATTTGAGGGTGTTGGAGATGGTCAAGGTCCAGGGGAAGGTAAACACGGACCAAAGAACACCCCATCTTAACAAAATCCACGTGTCAGTTTTAATATAGTAATGTTTCGTATCTGGTATGCGCTGTATGTATTTGCATACCTTTCTGTTTTGAAATGATACATTTTTAGAGCATATTTTCTAACACATGTTTCTGAACCCTACCCTTAGTTTCTGTCCTGATCAACTATATTATTATTTGCTGCTCCTCACTGATACAGATAAAGTCTCCATGCTCCCATGGCAATTGCAATAATTAACTCAATGCACTAACAGCAATCTGGAGTTATGGTAATTAGATCGCTCATGTAAACAAAACCAGAAAAGTCCTAGCAATGGGATAACTCCATATTTATGTCAATGCAAATGAGCTGGAATATGGGAAGCTATGGTGGAATATGTCAGTCCCCTAAGGGTTTGTCAGCAAACATACCATTTACTGGCTTCCTTAATAGCTCTCTGAATTTGTTTTGTATCTTGGTCTATTTTGGTCTCATCTCTAAACTATGTTGGAAATGCCTTGGAAAGAAGTCAAGAAGTGTATGAGAGGCATGATTTAGAAGGACATTTGCCCCTTTTGCTGTTATTCTGAAATGAGTACCCAGCACTGCCCACTTTCCTGACTGAGGAGGATTACACGATCTATTTTTCTTTGAACACAAGACCACTGGAGACTGATGGTATTCTTGTAATATCTGTTCATTTACAAATGCATAAACAGTGCAGATTAGGAAAAAATGAGCAGATCCTGGGAAAGTCCCATAATCTTGCTAGAGCATTCTGGAAGGTATAGTTCAACAATGATTTTCCCAAACCATTACATTAATTTTGAGGGGGGAAACCAGAATATGTTCTAATCCTGCCTTAGGCTCCCAAAGAAAACAACTGCACTCTGCCAATTACTCCATTTTAGCCAATTCCAATGCTAAACTCATTACTGTCTTGTACCTACCCTAAATTCAAACTTCTGTGTTACCGGTTATCATCCCCTTTTTCTTTTCTTTATCTCACCCCGAAGGGGACTCAGAGCAGCTTCCAGGTTGGCAACAATTCAATGCCGCAACAAGCACAAACATACAAATACTATATACATCATACATGCATTCGTAATAATAAGTAAGATATTGCATTGTATTGTTCCAGAGCAGGGTTGTCAGAATGGGTGGTCTTCCTATTTGGGTTAGGCTGCAACTTCCATCAGCCCTAGATGACCAGTGGTAAGGGATAATGGGTACTGCAGTTTAAGACCATATGTAAGACCAAAAGTTACCCCATTCTTGCTCTAAAACTATCAAGAAATTTATTTTTCTGATTCTTTTATGAGAATTAGCTGTTTTTATTGCCTTCATGGCACATATTCTCAGGAGTGCTCTTACCTTAAGCTTTTTAATGAATGCAATTTGTCTTCATGTGCATTTTGTTTGTACTTTAAACACAAAAGTGTGCAGCAATCAGATGTGAGTTCATCTGGTGCTGTCCCTAAGGATACATAACTGCTGTTTTGTGTGTGTGTAGAACACCATTCTACATTCCCTTACTTTTTCCAAGACACTAGGGGCGCTTCCAGACTTCACTTAAACTCACACCGAAGTGAGTTTAAGAAACCCACTTCGGTGAGTGTTTAAGTCCCCACACCTCCCCCCAAAATCCGTGCTTTTGGGGGGGGTCTTGGTGCCCTCCCTGCACATTCTGGGAGGACATCCAGACACCCAGGAGCCCCCCAGAATAAGCCCTTAAAATTAAAATAATTTACCCGATTGCCATTAAAATACTTCTGGAGTCCTCCTGACACATAGAAATGATGCATCAGGAGAGTGGGGAGGGCGAGGATTGATTTTAAAGGGCTAGTCTTTGAAGAGGGGATTGGTGCCCTCTTGGTTTTCCAGGCTCATGGAGCGCGAAAAACCCCAGACGACTGTGTGATGTGATCCCCTGACCTAGTCCACACTGGGCCCACATCTGGAAAGACCCAGATCTTATCAAAGATCTGGATCTTACCAGGTATCAAATTAATTCTGGACAAAGCAGGGTTTTCCTGTTTTCTCTCGAATTAATTCAGTTTTACCGGAGGTGTCATTTGGACGCCCCTGGTAAAAGCATGAGAGCTTTTGGGACCTGTCTGGATGGACCGTAGGAATCTCAGGCCATGCCTACATGTCCAAAATATTGTGGACTCACTGCTCAGCTGCTTCAGGGAATCAACACAACACATGGCTGGACTCACAGCAGAATTGCTGCATCCTGCAGTTACTCTATTTCAAGGGAACACATGATATATTCCAGATCTTTCTGGAATTTTCAAAGTGATCTTGTATTTTTGAAGGTGTGGAGAGCTGTACCTAGCCTGACCTACTGTCTACACTAGCAACAGATGCACTATTGCTTTGCTGCAAGCAAACTGCTCTCTCTCAGGGACATGCAAATGAGGTTGCATTTGTAGTTATGACATTCTGGTGTTGAGCCATGTGATCAAAAATGCAACATCACCAGAATGTGTTGTCAGACCGACTGGACATGTGGATAGCCAAAGAGCTAAAGGAATGTTTCTGGCCCTGTATTGGAGCAGTTCTGTAGCCCTTTCTACTGAATTTTATAAACAGGTGTGGACACATCCTCAGATGGAATGTCCACACTTGAGTTTCTTCTATGCTATGCTACCAAGGTAGCACATTGACCAAAGGAATCACAATTCAAACTGCATTGCCCAGAGCTTTCAGCTAATATTGACCAACTACTCTCAACTAATAGAACTTCAACATGGGATCACTAAATGGTGGAAGAGAAATATCTTATCCTTCATGTGCCGGCTTGCACTGTGTTTTATTCTGGTGCCTTATACTCTTTTGTGATTGATACATGGGAGAGAATGTGTGTTTTATACCACAGTAGAGACCAAGGTATTTTTTAAAAACCTCACCAATATGGAAGGTTTTATTTTGCCCACTTGCTGGCACTTGCAGAGAGATGGCAAATCACCTTCTCTAATCATTGTCATTGAAACATCTTTAAATGTGTACTTTGAAGAGCCCTTTATGTGTGAAGCACAGGTAATTCCCAAGTAAGTGTGCTTAGGATATATTTCAGGCACCCCTGTTATTACTCAATTATCACTGTCATAATAGTTGTTAGTAATTAGTCATTTAGTAGCCAACACGGTGGAGTGGTTTGGAAGTTGGACTGCAACTCTGTAGAGTAGTGTTCGACTGCCCACTCAGCTGTAGAAAACCACTGGGTGACTTTGGGGAAGTCACACTTTCTCATCTCAGAGGAACACAAAGGCGAAGAAGAAATCTTGCAAAGGAAAACCCAGTGATAAGGTCATCTTAGGATTGGCATTTGTTGAAAACAACTTGGAGTCACACACCAAACAGCAACTAAGACTTCTGAATGATTCCAGGTGAAATTCAACTACATAAGAGCCTTAATTATCCAATTTTGCCCCATACTGCAATATTTATGGAGTTGAGCCCTCCCATTCTAGTCATCAAACACCACAGGCCAGCTCCTGGTACCGTTCGTTTTTCATCAAAAGTAACAAAAGTAACAATTGTAGGAACTTTAATAAACAGGGAAGCAGAGTATTAATTTTATAACAACAACCTTACTTTCTAAGAATAACATTACAAGTTGTGATTGTAAGTGTTTTTTCTTCTTCTGACATGACATGACAGTAAGGAATAGAAAAAGTCATAGAATCATAGAGCTGGAAGAGACCTCGTAGGCTATCCGGTCCAACCCCCTGCCAAGAAGCAGGAAAATCACATTCAAAGCACCCCCGACAGATGGCCATCCAGACTCTGCTTAAAAGCCTCCAGAGATGGAGCCTTCACCACACTTCATGGCAGAGAGTTTCCCTGCTGAACAGCTCTCACAGTTAGGAAGTTCTTCATAATGTTCAGGTGGAATCTCCTTTCTTGTAGTTTGTCAAACTTGTTCTATTACCGATATGGATCCATAGTCAGCCTGCCACATTCATTGGATAAGAAACAAATCTGCAAATATAGAGAGATTATTATAGTAGTTTGGCTTTCATCTAAGGAAACAGTATCAACATCAGAGAAAGTATGCTAGAGCTGAGTTGTATACTGATGGGCATATGGATTCTAGTCAATTTGGGGTGCTCAAGTTTGTAAGTGCTGATTTTGCCCCCACAAAACTGAAGATGAATTTGAAGATAGTTTATGGTACATAATTCAGCTGCTGTCTATGAAATACACTGGTGACAATGAAGGACAGATTGTCTAGACAGGGTGAATGGGCACACACAGATGCGCTCACATGTCTGTCTGCCAGGAGGCACATCCTTCACTGTCAGTAGGGATGGGAGACATTTAGGAATCAGAGATTTCTTCCTGATCTGCACTGCTTGGATAGTCTACGTTTCTAGACAGCATGTAAAGCTCCAATAAAAATTACGGTAATATGTGATGGCTTTAAATGTCAAAAATTAATCTGGGAATAAACCATCAGCCTTGATGGACTGTAAAATTCATGTCACGATTCTCTTTTGTATACAGACCTTTAAGTCTAATTATGCCTTGAGTTGAATAGAGAGCTTACATTTGTTCTGAGCTGCCTGTTCCACAGGAGGAGAAAAACTCATCTCAGATGTATGCCTTTGCCTATGATTAATGTGTGTAATATTTCCTCAATTTTTAGTGCACCCATGTCTTCAATGAATACCCCGTCACCATTTCTAATAACAGATATCTTCATATTGTATTGATATTCTACTCAGCAGGCTGTGGAGTGAATTACAATTACCAGTCCTGTAGGCAGATTACAAATCTCACAGTACCAATAGGTTGTGCTCCTAATGTCCATAACTCAACAAGATTTAAAAAAGCAACAAATGCATATTTCTTGAACTAAGACATGTTTTCAAAGGTTGAAATCTATACATCAGGTTTCCTGTCCCCTAAAACTGATTATGCACTTCAGTTTTCACATACACATAATGTAATCACACAAATTACTTTGCTGTACTGCCAGTCTCCTTCTTCCTCTCTCCTCCACAAGGTTTTTCATTGCATAAAGGCTTTATAAAGAATGGGTGAAGTTGTGCTGCCATCACTTTCTGCAACTGTATATAAATTTGTTAAATAATGTTATAATCCATAATAATATTTCTCTTACCTAATCTAGTCTTTCTAACATGAGCACTGCTTGATCTCTGCTGAGAGCTTTGGATTTTCAGAAGCATGTTCGTCACCAAGCTCAAAATGCCAGCGACACTTGCTTGGGCTTTGCACTTCTCTCAAGGCTGTACAACTGCTATTTTTCCTTCTCTGATCACTGAAGTCTGATGGCACTGTCTCTGGAGTATTAACAAGGCACGTTCAAGCAACAATGCCAACAAAATAGGAAATTCTATGCCTATCTGAATCTGTCACTGCTATCTATATTAAAGATCTGCATCAAATGCACTTTTGGGTACATAACCTAATTCAGTGCTTTGGAAATTGGCCCACTTTAATTCAGGACTCTATCATATGGAAGGTTTCCTAAATTTCTAGCTGTTTCTACACACTTCAAAAACAGACTCCTACAGAGTCCATCAAATGATGCAGGACTGCTTTCGGTGGTCGTTCTTGGACCCTGTCTCCGCAGCATGTAAAAAGGGGAGGATTTCAAAGATGGGCAGAAATTGACTCCATTCTTTTCCCTGCACATAGAAATGTTGTTGTTGTTTATTCATTCAGACACTTCCGACTCTTCATGACCTCATGGACCAGCCCACGCCAGAGCTCCCTGTCAGCTGTCACCACCCCCAGCTCCTTCAGAGTCAAGCCAGTCACTTCAAGGATACCATCCATCCATCTTGCCCTTGGTTAACCCCTCTTCCTTTTTCCTTCCATTTTTCCCAGCATCATTGTGTTCTCTAAGCTTCCCTGTCTTCTCATGGTGTGGCCAAAGTACTTCATTTAAGCCTCTAATATCCTTCCCTCTAATGAGCAGTTGGGCTTTATTTTCTGAAGTATGGACTGGTTGGATCTTCTCGTGGTCCAAGGCACTCTCAGAATTTTCCTCCAGCACCACAGTTCAAAAGCTTCTATCTTCCTTCGCTCAGCCTTCCTTATGGTCCAGCTCTCACATCCATATGTTACTACAGAGTATACCATTGCTTTGACTATGCGGATCTGGACTTATTTCATATGCCAGTAAAGTAATGCTCAAGATCCTGCAAGGAAGACTCCAGCAATACATGGAGAGAGAGAGATTGCAGATGTACAAGTTGGGTTTAGAAAAGGCAGAGGAACAAGAGACCAAATTACCAATATTTGCTGGATAATTGAAAAAAGAAGGGAGTTTCAGAAAAAAACATCTATTTCTGTTTTATTGACTATTCTAAAGCATACAGAAATAAACAGGTATTTTCCCTTTTGGATAGAAAGTGATGGGTTTCTCCATCTCCTTTGTGAGGTTTCAGTGTGGGTGTTCATGTAGACCAGTGGTTCCCAATCTGTAGTCCGTGGACCACCAGTGGTCCTCAAGAACAAAACTATCCAATGTAATTTTCTGAATCAGTACCTCAAATAAACAACCGAATATAAAGTTGACCAAAAACTGTTTCCTAACCCTTTTGGTACTAATGTAGGTGGTCCCTGATCAAAGTGGTCCTGGTCAAAAAAAGGTTGGGAACCACTGATGTAGACGGTCTGCTAATACTTTTTCTGTTTCCATTAGTGTTTTAAAGACAGTGTGGGTCCTATTGAAAGAAGTATTTTAAAAAGTGTACCTGTCTCCTTTAGTGTAGGAGTTTCGGGGAAATGACCCCATGGAAAGTGGTGTCTCAGAAAGGATGCCTGTTTTAAAAGGCATGCTAGTATCCTTGAAATGGTTGAACTAGAAAGGGGAGGCAGTGATCCTGTGTGATGGGTTAGGTAAATTAATCTTCTTTGAAGACGGATCACCATGGAATGCCAAACAAAGAAGATGATTCCACCTGCTTTCCCCCCACTTGTGGGATGAAGTCCTCAGACCAATTCAGTAACAAACCACTTTGATTTAGGTCCCTGAATCATAAATCAAATTTCTAAACTTTCAGTGATTAAAAACTCTTCTTGCCTTTTATTGGAAATCCTAAAATGGTTATAAAAATGTTCCACTTTTTCAGAACAGAATGAAAATTTCTAGCATAGCAATCCCTTGAGAAGAATTTATGCCTAAAAATTGCAAACAAAGAGGTGCAGAGTTTCCCTTTGCTATATGCATTTACAATTTTGCCTTGAGGAAATGACAGTATCTAGTTTCTTCTTAGGAAGGAATCAAAGCTGTCAAGAAGAAGTTAAAGGATAGTTGTTCAAAAGCACCTTTTCGGGGCTGGGTGGGGGAGAGAAGAAAAAAACAAGGTTCTTATTCCCCCGGGGTCATATGGAACACAGTACGGATATGACCTTAAGTAACAAGCCTAAAATATTTCACAATAGGTGCATCGCCTTAAAGAAAAGGATAGTCCTAAAATTTCTTCCCTTGCTCAATTTGTTGTTAGAAAAGTATATGAAAATGGCACACATCTAGCAGTTGTCCCCAGCAGCGGTTCTCAAACTGTGCTCCACAGAGTCTTTAGGGTTTTGTGGGGGCCCTTGCTCCCCACTGCTCTCCCACACCTAGAAAGCATGCGGCCTGTGGGGCTTCCCTGCCAGCAGTGTGGTCTGGATAGCCTTCCCGCTGCCACCATGGCCTGCAAGGCCTTCCTGCCACCACTTCGATTGTGCTTTTCCTGCATGGCAGAAACAGGCTGGATAATATAAAAATATAAAATAATCGGTAGTACCTAGAGATGCTCCTATTACTACTGCTGCTGCTGCTACTACTACTACTACTACTACTACTATTGAAAAGTGCTTTGACTGTGCTTTTGTGGACTGGATGGCCTCTGGGTTGCTTCTACTGTTGTTGCTGCTGCTGCTGCTACTACTACTACTACTACTACTACTACTACTATTATTGCAATGGCTGGTGGTGCATTGACTATGAATTTTCTGCAAGGCAGAAGAACTGGATGGCTCTTCGGTTGCTCCTATTATTATTATTATTATTATTATTATTATTATTATTATTATTATTGCAAAGGCTGAATGGCTATCTGTTGGGGGTGCTTTGACTATGCTTTTCCTACAAGGCAGAAGGAAGTTGGACTGGATGGACCCTGGGTTGCTTCTATTATTATTATTATTATTATTATTATTATTATTATTATTAGATACACAACAAGATTGGTATACAGCAAACTAGATCACTATGCTGGCTTTTGTATTCAATCACATGTTAGACACTTCCCAAGTGCCTAGGACTGTGTGATGTATCAACGAATAATGCCGATCCAAATAGGGTGGCCTTTTCCAGCTGACAGAGGGTAATTTTGTCAGAACAGATTGTTTTAAAGTGCAGGCCAAGGTCTTTAGGCACTGCACCCAGTGTGCCAATCACCACTGGGACCACCTTTACTGGCTTGTGCCAGAGTCTTTGCTGTTTGATCTTTAAATCCTCATATCATGTAAGCTTTTCCAGTTGCTTCTTGTCAATTCTGCTGTCATCTGGGATTGCAACATCGACAATCCACACTTTGTTTCCTCCCCCCCCCCTCCCCACAATTGTGAGGTCAGGAGTTTTGTGCTCCAAAACTAACTAAAAGGGTTAGAGCAGGCAACGTTGCGTTACCATGTACACCTTGGTCTTGTTTCACGCTCAAGTCTGTGTTTAAGTTCTTTGGGAAAGTTATTGCTCATGTTCATGGATTCATGTTTTGGAAGAAGTTTCTGTGTTCCTGGTTATGTTTCCTGCTTATGTTTTGACTCCTGTTTTTCCATGTAACTTGTCTCTTTTGGAACAGAACTCTGATGGATGGACTATTGCCTTTAATAGCCTTTTGTCCTATTGCTTTCTGGGACATTTATTTATTTACTGTATTTATATACCGCTTTTCTCACCCCTGGGGGGGGGGGGGGGCTCAAAGTGGATTATTTTATTGCAGTTTGCTTTTGATGTTGACTTTTTTCAATAAACTGTTTAGTTAGTGATACTGGTCTCTTCTGTGGTGCAAAGGTGAACTCAGACCAGAGTGAAACAGGTATGCATATTGAGCATACATTTCTTGTGCTCAATATGAGATTTATATGGGAAATCCACTTGTGTAATAATTTGCTATAAGAGCCTTTGTGGGTGAATAACATGCAATGGAATGAGTGGCTGTGTGGGAGTCAACCAAGAAAAATGATATGCAAAAGTGTGGGTGGGCCAAGACTAGCAGAAATTGTGTTTTAAATATGCCAGCAAAAGCATGCATTCTACACTAGAGCAAATAGTATATTTAGGAACATCTTTGTAACACTGTTAAATCCTTCTGCAAAACATACTGTAACTTCAATTTCTCTCTTCTAACCCAATGCTGTTTAATTTGTTAGCATTTACAGGCTCCAAGGTGAAGAGTGTGCAATTATTATCCAAACAGACATTGACCTTCCTGCCAAAGAAAAATGAAACATTTGTGTTTTCAAGCAGCCAGGTTCTTTTCTTAAACAGTCAAAATGAAACACACAAGGCTAAATATATATCAACATTAAACCCTGATCGGGAGAGTTACAAAGGGCACATCTACACTGACCACTTAATGCAGAAAGGATGTGGATCAGCTCTGTGGCAGCCTAATGCCACACAGAACTGATCTGGGGTAACATCAGGCAAGGCCACCTGAAGACCACCTTGACCCATGTTAACCAGAGTCAAGGGATAGTCCAAGTTCTGGCAGAGAATTCAGAGTATTTCCCCAACTTTGGGCTGGTGTAAACACTGACCACAACCCTTTTCACTGCCATCCCGTTTCCCAGGTTTGGCCAGTCCCCAAGGAGTGGATAGGTTTTGTAGATTTATTCTTAAACTGAATTTGTATGTAAGTTGGAACAGGTACATTTAAAATGTAGCTCCAGCCCATCTATCTATCTATCTATCTATCTATCTATCTATCTATCTATCTATCTATCTATCCACATACAGTGTTCCCTCATTCGCGGGTGTTTCAGGAGGACCTGCGAAAAGTGAAAATCCATGAAGTACAGATGCTCTCTCTCTCTCTCTCTCTAGATATATATATACACACACACATATGCATACACACACACACATATTTCACATTCTAAAGGTGAGGCAGAAGTGAGGAGAGATTTAAAGGCACTGCCCACCTTTTTTTCTAGCTTAAGGAAGGGGCTATAAGGCTGTGTTTTACATACTGCTTTGTATCTCCTCTCTCTCTTTTTTATGATTGGCTGCCTCTCTCCCGAGGGGGAGGGTAAAACCCCCTTCCACACTCCATCGTTGCCAGGAGGCAAAAATCCGCAAAACAGTGGGTCCGCAAAAAACAAACTACAAAGTAGCAAGCGAACACTGTATGTATGTGTGTGTGTATATATATAAGCTTTGGATAGTATGTTATTGCTTCTGACTCTTTGTGACCCCATGAAGGAGCCCATGCCAGGCTCCCCATCGGCTGTTGCCACCCCCAGCTCCTTCAAGGTCAAGCCAGTCACTTCAAGGACAGCATCTATCTGTTTTGCCCTTGGTTGGTCCCTCTTCCTTTTCTTTCCTTTCCCCACAGCTTTCCTGTCTTCTCATTATGTGGCCAAAGTACTTCCTCTTTGACTCTAATATACTTTCCTCCAATGAGCAGCCAGGCGTTATTTCCTGAAGTATGGACTGGTTGGATCTCTTGGTGGTCCAAGGCATTCTCAGAATTTTCCTCCAGTACCACAGTTTAAAAGTATATATCTTTCTTTGCTCAGCCTTTTTTATGGTTCAGCTCTCGCATCCATAGGTTACTGTGGGGAATACCATTGCTTTAACTATGCGGATCTTCGTTGCCAGTGTGATGTCTCTACTCTTCACTATTTTACTGAGATGGGTCTTTGCTCTCCTCCCAAGAAGTAAACGTCTTCTGATTTCCTGGCTGCAGTCTGCGGATTGGATAGCATAGGGAAGGGTTAACACCCCTGTGGCGTTTGTTTTGCTGTCTCTGAACCTGTTCAGAAGATTTCATCTCCCTTTCTGTCCCTGTGATTATTGGGTTTTGCAAAATGTGGCTTGTTGTGGAAGCAAGAATTGGCGAGAAAGCTTCAGTGGAGATACCTTTCCCTCATGATAACTCTTCCAAGAGAAAATTTCCCTCCCAAGGTCTCTGAGTTTCAAACATCCTACTTACAAACGACTCAACCCTGTTAAGAAGCATGGTGAGACTTTCTATTTTCTCACTCCCCCTTCTTAACAAGGGTGAGTTGTTTGCAAGTAGGATGTTTGAAACTCGGGGACATCCTGTAAGGTGATGGTTCATTTTGTGTAGAGCTGAAGCATCTTCCGCAGTTTCCTGTCAACAGCCCACATTGTTACCAACAGTTTTGTGTAAATGGCTGGCGTTCATGACCCTCTTACTGTCCTTAATATTTATTTGGTGACCCCAACATTGAGCGAAGGGGTCGGAAGTCCCAGCTTAAGATGCAGCGGTGTCAATTTGTAGCGATGGCTGGCATGCAATCCACAGGTCCTCCTCTTTGAAGCCTCTTCCCAGCTTCCATCTACCCCAGGCCTGGACAAACTTGGGCCTTTTGGACTTCAACTCCCATTCCACATGGCCTCAGGCTGCTTCCTTTCCCCCCTCAGCCGTTTAAGGGCCTGAGGCTGTTAGGAATGGTGGGAGCCAAAGTCCAAAAAACCTGAAGGGAAGGCCCAAATTTGCCCAGGCCAGATCTACCCTGTTGCTTCCTTCCTTTCCTTTTTTTGTTTTTCTTCTGACAGATGATGCCAGGGGAGACTTCAGAAGCTGGGAAATCTCAAAAGAAGAGGAAGGAGGAGGCGGAGAGGGTCGGGTCCCTTCCAAGGGAGGCTCTGCTCCCGAGCGGACATTCCTGGGGGAGAAGGAGGGGGCGAGGCGAGTCTGGACCCCCCAAGGCTTCGGGCTGGGAAGGGAGGGAAGGCGCCTGCGCAGTAGAGACCCCCCTCGTCGGGCGCGCGGGAGAGCGAGAGAGAGAGAGAGAAGAGAGCGAACCCGAGGGAAGGAAGGAAGAAACGAAGGAAGGAAGGAGGGAGGGAGAAAGAGAGAGCGCACGAGGAGCTGGGTGCCGCCTCGCCTCAAGGCGGAGGAGGAGGCGCCTCCTTAGACAGAAACGGGGCTCCAACTCCAAAGGATAGAAGGGGAGGGGGGCGAGACAGGGCAGAGAAAGAGAGGGAGAAACGGAGAGAAAGGGGGGGGGGGATAGATAGACAGAAAGAAAGAGGGAGAGGAAGGGAGGGATAGAAAGACAGACTGAGAAAGAGGGAGAGAAGGAAGAGAGGGAAGGAGAGAAAGAAAGAAAAATCGAGAGGGAGGAAAGGAAGCATAGAGAGATAGAAGGAAAGAAAAGATATAGGGAGGGAAAGAAAGGGGGGAGAGAAAAGGGAGGGAGGGAGGGAGAGAAGAAAAAGAAAAAGTGAGAGGGAGGAAAGCATAGAGAGAGAAAGAAAGGTGGATAGAGGGAAGGATAGAAAGAGGGAGAGAGGGTATATGGTGAAAATTCAATAAAGACTTATAATAAAAAAAAAGAAAGAGGGAGAGAGGGAGAGAAGGAAAAGAGAGGGAAGGAGAGGAAGAAAGAAAGCGAGAGGGAGGGAAGGAGAGAGAAAGATAGGAGAGGGAGGGATAGAAAGAGAGACTGAGAAAGGAAGAGGGCGAGAAGGAAAAGAGGAGGAGACGGAAGAGAGCGGGAAGGACAGAAAGAAAGAGGGAGGGAGGGAAGCTTTGAGAGAAGGAGTGTGTGCGTGCGTGAGGAAGGGATAGAAAAAAGGGGAAAGAGAAAGAAAAGAGGGAGGATAGAAAGAGAAAGGGAGGGAGGGAAGCATAGAGGGAGTGAGAGAAAGAGAGGAAAGAGGGAGGGATAGAAAGAGAAGGAGTTAGTGAGTGAGAGAGAGGAAGAGATAGAAAGGGGGACGAAGGAAAAGAGGGAGAAGAAAAGAGAGAATAGAAAGAGGGAGAAGAGGAGATATCAAGGGAGAGCAAGGGAGGGAGATCTCGGGCTAGGGCAGGGGGAGATCGGGGATCCCCTGGCCCTCTCTCTCCGCCGCCATGGAGTCTGCCCCCAAGGAGGGCGAGCGTGGCCCGGGGGCGGCGGGGCCGGGGGGCTCCTCGGGGGCGGGGGCGGGGGCGGGGGCCGGCGTGGTGGTGCAGGTGCGCGAGAAGAAGGGCCCCCTCCGCGCCGCCATCCCCTACATGCCCTTCCCGGTGGCCGTCATCTGCCTCTTCCTCAACACCTTCGTGCCCGGATTAGGTAAGCGGCGCCGGGAGCAGCCAAGCCCTCCGCACCCCATCGCGGTCCCCAGGGCGGCGGGGAGGGAGGGAGAGAGGAAGGGAGAGGGGGGGTCACTACTTCCACGCGCCCCGGGAGCGTGAGGCCAGAATCAGGCGCATCTCCACCGTGGAATGAATGCCGTTTGACCCCATCTGAACTGCCGTGAATTATCCCGGGAATGACAACTTCGCAAGGTCTTGAGCAGGCATGGGCAAACTTCGGCCCTCCGGGTGTTTTGGACTTCATCTTAAGGCGGAGGAGGAGGAGAAAGAAAAAGAGAGGGAAAGGGAGGGAGAGAAGGAAGAGAGAGGGAAGGAGAGGAATTTATTTATCGTGTCATCAGCAACCATTGTATTACAATTCTAACGGAGCAAAACAAACACAGAGATTAAAAAGAAAAAGAAAAAGAAAAAAAAACCACACAGATTTTGTAAATTTGGTATTTGGTTAAATGTCCTTTGACCAGTATCTGGCCACTTGGAGTGCCTCTGGGGTTGCCGCAAGAAGGTCCTCCATTGTGCATGTGGCAGGGCTCAGGGTGCATTGCAGCAGGTGGTCAGTGGTTTGTTCTTCTCCGCACTCGCATGCCGAGGATTCCACCCTGTAGCCCCATTTCTTAAGATTGGCTCTGCATCTCGTGGTGCCAGAGCGCAATCTGTTCAGCGCCTTCCAAGTCGCCCAGTCTTCTGAGTGCCCAGGGGGGAGTCTCTCATCTGGTATCACCCATGAATTGAGGTGCTGGGTTTGGGCCTGCCACTTTTGGACTCTCGCTTGCTGGGGTGTTCCAGCGAGTGTCTCTGTAGTTCTAAGAAAACTATGTCTTGATTTAAGTCGTTGACGTGCTGGCTGATACCCAAACAGGGGATGAGCTGGAGATGTCTCTGCCTTGGTCCTTTCACTATTGGCTGCTACTTCCCGGCGGATGTCAGGTGGTGCAATACCGGCTAAGCAGTGTAATTTCTCCAGTGGTGTGGGTCGCAGACACCCCGTGATAATGCGGCATGTCTCATTAAGAGCCACATCCACTGTTTTAGTGTGATGAGATGTGTTCCACACTGGGCATGCATACTCAGCAGCAGAGTAGCATAGCGCAAGGGCAGATGTCTTCACTGTGTCTGGTTGTGATCCCCAGGTTGTGCCAGTCAGCTTTCGTATGATGTTGTTTCTAGCGCCCACTTTTTGTTTGATGTTCAGGCAGTGCTTCTTGTAGGTCAGAGCACGGTCCAAAGTGACTCCCAGGTATTTGGGTGCGCTGCAATGCTCCAGTGGGATTCCTTCCCAGGTAATCCTCAGAGCTCGGGATGCTTGTCTGTTCTTAAGGTGAAAGGCGCATGTCTGTGTTTTAGATGGATTAGGGATCAGATGGTTTTCCCTGTAATAGGCAGTAAGAGCACCTAGAGCTTCGGAGAGCTTCTGTTCTACCATCTCAAAGCTCCCTGCTTGAGCAGTAATGGCACGATCGTCAGCATAGATGAAACTCTCTGTCCCTTCTGGCAGTGGCTGGTCATTTGTGTAGATGTTGAACATGGATGGAGCAAGCACGCTCCCCTGAGGCAGGCCGTTCTTCTGGAGAGGAAGGAAGAAAGTGAGAGGAAGGGAAGCAGAGAGAGAAAGAAAGGAGGAGAGAGGGAGTGATAGAAAGAGAAACTGAGAAAGAAAGATGGAGAGAAGGACGTGAGGGAAGGAGAGAAAAGAAGAAAACCGGAGAAAGGGAAGTATAGAGAGAGGGAGTGAGAGAGAGAGAGAGAAAGAAAGGAGGAGAGAGGAAAAGATAGAAAGAGAAACTGAGAAAGAAAGAGGGAGAGAAGGAAGAGAGGAAAGGAGAGGAAACGAGAGGAAGAAAGCGAGAGGGAGCAAGGGAAGCATAGAGAGAAGGGGTGAGAAAGAAAGAAAGAAAGAAAGAAAGAAAGGAGGAAGGAGGGAGGGAGGGATAGAAAGAGAGACTGAGAATGAGAGAGAGAAGGAAGAGAGAGGAAATGAGAGAAAGAAAGAAAGCCAGAGGAAGGGAAGCATAGAGAGAGGAAGTGTGAGAGAGAGAGAGAGAGAGAGAGAGAGAGAGAGGAAATGAGAGGGCGGGATAGAAGGAAAAGGAAAGAAGAGAGAAAGAAAGAGGAAGAAATAGCAAGAAAGGGGAAAGAAGGAGGGAGAAATTGTCCAAAAGGGCCAAAGTTTGTCCATTTTTTTGTGTCAGGAGTGACTTGAGAAACTGCAAGTGGCTTGTGGTGTGAGAGAATTGGTTCTCTTGCAAGGACATTGCCCAGGGGATGCCCAGATGTTTGATGTTTCATCATCCTTGTGGGAGGCTTCTCCCATGTCCCCATATGGAGCTGGAGCTGACAGAGGTAGCTCATCTGCACTCTCCCTGGATTCAAAGCAGCAACCTTCGGGTCAAATACCTAACCTTCAAGCCAGCAGTTTAACCCATTGCATACCCGAGGGCTCCTTTGCCCATACCAGGTCTTGAGCCTTCTCTGCCCAAGAGTGGTGGTGTCTCTCCAAACTACACATCCCAGGCTTCCATAGAGCTGACAGTGAAAACAGTGTCGAACTGCATTTATTCCATGTTAGAGATGCACCTGCAAAAAAAAAAAAAAAAAAGGCGAGCAGCCAGGAACTTGAGGTTTGCCTACAAACCAGGAAGGAAGTGGATTTGGTCTGGATGGAACAAGTGGTTCCTGATGCTGATGCTCTACCTGTTGCCTTCGCTGCTTCACCTCCTCCACTGTCACATTCCCCCCTCGTCCTTCTTTCACAGAGTTGAGGAAAGTTTCTTTTCTGGAATGCATCTTCCAATATCCTATAGACCAGCCATGGGAAAACTTCAGCCCTCCAGGTGTTTTGGACTTCCAACTCCCACAATTCCTAATGACTGGTAGGAAAAGGGGAGTTGCCTTCCAAAATAACTTTGAAACTCTTTTGATTCATACACAAGCTTAGGTACCAGGCGATGCCTGGGTTAGGGATTTTGTAATGATCACTATTTCATAGTGTCATTTTTTGGTTTTGGGTGTTATGAACTGTCCAATTAGAAACAGACAGGGCTTTCTGTATGTCAGATACACATGGTCTTTGGATGTGGGTGGACTGCAGCTCACATCATCCTCTTTTACCAGTCTTTAGAATTGATCATGATGAGTTTGTGTGCCATGTTTGCTCTTGATCAGGCCTGGGAAAACTTGGGCCCTCCAGGTGCTTTGAACATCAACTCCTACAATTCCTAACACTATCATGCCAGGTGTTTTGGATGTCAACTCCCACAATTCCTAACAGCCTCAGGCCTGAGACTTCTAGCAATTGTGGGAGTTGATGTCCAAAATACCTGGAGGGCCCAAGTTTATAGATCTATAGATTCTGTGAAATTAATGCAGTTTGACACCACTCTAACAGCCATGGCTCAATGGTATGACATCCCGGGAGTTGTATTTTGGCGAGGCACCATTCCTCTTTGTCAGGCTAAGGACTTTGTAAAATGACAATTCCTAGGATTCCATAACATTGAGCCCTGATAGTGAAAGTGGTGTCAAACTGCATTAATTCACCAGTGCAGGTGCATTCACTGTTGCATTGAACCATCCAGCCAGTCTGATACTCTCGCCTTCCCCAATCATAGCCAATGTTCACAGGATGTCAGTGAATAATGCCTAATATCAATAATGTTTCTTGCTCTTTGCAGTTGGGAGAGGTATTTGTTTACTACTAGCTAGTATATAGTAATATTTATAACCTTTTTTCTCTCACTCCGAAGGGAACTCAAAGGTATACACTGCCTCTGGACATAGGAGGTACAGTTCTCTTTAGATCACATAGCTAATCTACCTTGTTTTTGTGGCATCATTTTCCACCAGTTGACTAATTTGAACAATCATGAAAAAGTGTTTTGTTCCGTATTTCCAAATCTGCTGGCAGCATTTCAGTACAAACCATGCATCTAATCTAATCTAATCCATATTAACAATTTGGGGTATTAAGCTCTGTTTGTTTCAGCTGTCAGAGTTGAGACCAGATTATCCTTTTCGGATCTTCCAACTCAATGATTCTGTCATGGTAAAATATGAATGAATAAATTGTGTACTTTCATTGCATTCTCCGTTGCTCTTGTTGAGGCATTTATATTTCATTGAGAGAGGTGCAAACAACTTTGGTTTCAATTGTGAAATGGTAGTGGTGGCTGACACTTAATCCCCAACATCCTTGCCCTTGAGATATTAACTTGTATGAATCCTTTAGGACAGAGAAGTGCTCTTGCTTTAGGCTGCTTGCTCTCCCTTTCTTCGTTGTTGGATGAAATCTTATGAAGGAAGGTATTGCTATTGCACTGATACCTGCAAATATTTTAGTATGAAGTGAAAGAAAGCGAGGAAGGTATTACTACTTCAAGGGAGAAAGCGGCTTAATCTTTTGTAGGAAGAGAGCACTTCGCTCTGTATAGCTTTTTTGTGTGTGGGTCAGGAGCGATTTGAGAAACTGCAAGTCGCTTCGGGTGTAAGAGAATTGGCCATCTGCAAGGACGTTGCCCAGGGGATGCCCGGATGTTTGATGTTTTACCATCCTTGTGAGAAGCTTCTCTCATGTCTCTGCAGGGGGAGCTGGAGCTGACAGAGGGAGCTCAACCCGCTCTCCCTGGATTCGAACCACTGACCTATTGGTCAGCAGTCCTGCTGGACAAAGTTTAATCCATTGTGCCACTGGGGGCTCCTTCGTATATCTGAAGAGAGGCAAAGGGAAAAAAGAGAGAAATTGTCCCTGAGAATTTTCTTAAGGTTCCCATTGGGAGATCCATGTCCTCCTTTTGCCACAGAAATGGAGTAATTTTTGTTGACATGAAGACGCAAAGAGACTGGATGCTCATTAAGTTTCAGTTCTTGCATTTTCCACCTTTTGTGCAGCTGTTGTTTCTAAAGTGGTAACCCGACAACAGGAATCACTGTTCTTTCATCCTTTAAGCATCTTTTCTTTCCCTAGTTTAATACTGTGTAAAACTCTTTTCTGAGAACAAGGTAACTGGTCATCCAATGAGAGTGCATTCTGTGTGACACTGTCAAAAGCAGAGGCTTTCTTTTTTGTATACCCCCTTTGGTGTTGCACCCATAAAAAGGATTTTTTCCCTGGAGGGGACTACTGTGCAGTAGAGTGATGGTCCCTTGAAATGCTGTTAGAGTTTTCATAGAAGCATAGAGTTGGAAGAGACCTTGTGGGTCATCTAGTCCAACCCCCTGCCAAGAAGCAGGAAAATAGTATTTAAAGCACCCCTGACAGATGGCCATCCAGCTTCTGTTGAAAAGCCTCCAAAGAAGGAGCATCCAGAGTCCGGGGCAGAGAGTTCCACTGCTGAACAGCTCTCACAGTTAGGAAGTTCTTCCTAATGTTCAGGTGCAATCTCCTTTCCTGCAATTTGAAGCCATTTTTCCACGTCCTAGTTTTTAAGGCAGCAAAAAACAAGCCTTTTGTCTCCTCCCTGTGTCTTCCCCTCACATATTTATACATGGCTATTGTGTCTCATAGGGCTTCTTCTCCAGACCCTTCATCATTTTAGTCACCCTTCTCTGGACACATTCCAGAACCATAATAATTAGTTCTTTAATAAGCCTGTCAATAGAAACACCTGAATCTTAGCTTTTCCTCTCTCTTTGCGTCATTGTACTCTAATTGTAGTCCAGATATTTTCACTGTTCACTTTATCCATTCATTGATTTTTTTCTTTGTTATTTTTTCCCTCAAGGAACTGAGGGTGGCTTAGAAGGTGTCCTACGTTCCACTAAAATACTTAAAAACAGCCCAGTGAGATGGGTTAGGCTGAGAGAAATGCACTGGCTCACTGGTTTACTGGCTTGAAAATTGAATTTAAATTTATACATTCTTAACCTGGCACTGTAATCACAGTGCAATATTGTCATAATCAATTGACTCTGGGCCTGAAGTCACCCTATGTGCAAATTTGTTGTTGCACCAACCACTGGAAAACTAATGTCTTACAGACCTATTTCCTTTTATTGGTATTTGGGCAAACTTTGACCCCTCAGGTGTTTTGGACTTCTTAAGAGGCTGAGGGGGAAAAGGAAAGGGCCCAAGACTGTTAGGAATTGTGGGAGTTGAAGTCCAAAATACCCAGAGGGCTGAAGTTTGCCCATGCCTGGCATAGACTCATAGTGCTAGCGAGTCTTGTAAGTTCACACAGACATACAGACTGTTTCATGCTTTCTGAACTAGTCCACTTCACTGTCAAACAGTTGTTGTAATCAGGAAATTCTACATCATGTTTAGTTGGAAACTCCTTTTAATCTACTTGTTGAGTCTCAAAAGTGAAGGCAAAAGAGAAAAACTTGCTTCATTTCATATGAGAGCCAAGTCCTTCAATTGTTCTTCACAGATCTTGGTTTCTAAATCCTTGCTTTGCACAATGTGTGGATCATTTGGACCGGATATGGGTCCCCCTTGCCTGGGGACCAGATGCAGCCCTTTGGGCACTTTTATCAGGCCCTCCTCTCTCTCTCTCTCTCTCGTCTGAGAAAAGTATGAGGACGTGGCGGCCCACCCATGTCCTCATGCTGAGAGGAGGCCAGGGAAGTCAAGGCTGCAGCACCAACCCCAGGCAGAGCCTCTTCTTGGCCTGCACTTTGGCCTCCACCTTCATGGGATTTGGCTGCTCCTCACTGGTGCACATGGAGCCAACACGTTACCCTTCTTCCAGGCCTCCCCCTTGCAATGAGGACGGTACCTTCTCTTCCTTGTCCTCTTCTTCCTTTGCTGCCGCCACCTTCCTCAAGGGCAAGTTCCCCCTTGGAAAGAAGAAAGACAGGAGCAGGATGGAAGGGAAGGAGAGTCCTAGGCAGCCACATGCTCTGGCAGTCACAGTGGAGGAGGAGGAAGAGGAGGAGCTTCCCTCCTTGTCACCGGGGACAGAGGACCTGTAGAAGGAGAGTATGCTGGCAAGGAGCAGCTGAGTCCCATGGCAGTGGAGACTAAGGTGCAGCCAGGAAGAAGCTCTGCCTGGAGCTGGGTGTTGCCGTGGACCAGGCAAGATGCAGTGTGTGAAACCTTCCCCCCACCCCGCACCAACTCCCCTGGCCTCCCGCCTCCTTCCCTTCCCAACCAACCCACCTTGCTCCAGCCCACCCACCTCACCATGTGCCCCCAAGTTTAAAAGTTTGCCCATGCCTGATGAACTATTCTATTTCAACAGATTTTATTACTCTAATTTCATATTTTATATGAGAGTGGGAAGTCTGAACAATATTTAATTTTACACAATTCTTTTATATTTTTGGTAGAATTAATGTCTGAAGAGGAGGGATGATAAGGGATTTATTTATTTATGTATTTATTTACCCTATTTATACCCTGCCTGTCTTAATAATAATAATAATAATAATAATAATAATAATAATAATTTATTTATATACCACCCTATCTCCCCAGGGGGACTCAGGGCGGTTCACAACAAAAGTAACAGAGTGACAAACATTCAATGCCAAAGTGAACAAACAACAAATCAACTGGAGCTGCTGCTGCTTGCTGAAGGCCGATGATGAGGCCTTCTTGGGCCCGGCCTGCTGAAGGACAATGACGCCCTCCAGGGCCCAGACTGTTGGAGGGCAATGACAAGGCCTCTACCCCGAAAGGGACTCAAGGTGGCTTATATATAAGCAATTATTCAATGCCTTAAAACACATACAATTCCAGTAACATTTACATTAAAATTAAATTAACATTAATATTAAACATTTAAAACATTTAAAAACATTACATGCAATGTAAATCACACCATCCATAATCGTAGTTCAAAGACATTCTGTAGTCATTGCACATATTCAAAATCTGTTATTGCACTGCACTATTCTCTGCAAGCCTGATCCCAAAGCCATGTTTTTTTACTTTCCTTCTGAAGGCTAAGAGGGAGGGGCTGATCTAATGTTGCTGTGGAGAGAGTTCCATAGTCGAGATGCCACCACTGAGAAGGCCCTGTCCCTCCTCTCCACTAGTTGCGCTTGCAAAGAAGAGCAGGGCCAAGAGCAGGGCCTCCCTAGAAGATCTTAATCTCTGAGGTGATTCATAGGAAGAGATACATTTGGACAGATAAGTTGGGCTGGAACCGTTTATGGCTTTATAGGCTACAGCCAGCGCCCTAAATTGTGCTTGGTAGCAGACAGGCAGCCACTGGAGCTGGCATAACAGGAGGGATGTCATCTGGTGAGCAACCTGGCTGCTGCCCGTTGGACTAATTGAAACTTCCGAACAGTCTTCAAGAGCAACTATCGTTAGTGTTGCTTGATATTATGCTTTACATTACTATTACATATTTTTTAAAGGATATAATAGGACTGCTATCTTAATACCTTCCCTTCTTTGAGTTGATTTGTTTCTTGTTTGCCCTGTAGTTTATTTTAATCCTGTTATGAAATGAAGCATCATTGTCACTGTGAATGTTTACAAATAAATAGATTGAATCAACAGTCTTTGCATGTTTTCTCTCACTTTGTCGTTCTTTGAACTTACTTTCCATTTCATTTTTTTAGTCTTGGGAAAGAACACAGTGTAATGTCATTTTAGTGACATCAGAATTTTCTGCCTGTTGGAGTAGAAACATGTTTACCCTCCATATGCTGAAACAGGAACAAATAGCATGTACTTCACTAGATGTCTTTCACTTGTTTTTAAAAGGAATTTTGGAAATGCCACATTTTGAGTACTTAAAGCTTTTGGGAAATTATATCAAGTTTTTTTTCCTTTATGCAACAGCCACACTGTGGAAAACAGCAAATTCAGGTATTTTTTACAAAAGGATCATGTAGCACCTTTGAGATGGAGAGACAGAAGTTGGTAGCATAAGCTTATGCAGACTAAGTCGACTTCATCAGATGCATGGAGTGAAGTGCCTAGGAACAGACCTTTATAGCCATGAATGAACAGGTGGTATGTATGAATAGCAAATATGGAAGCAAAAGTTGTAAGTATAGTGATGGAGTGACAAGTTCAGTTTTAAGATGGATGAGACAAGGGCATGAGGAAAGCCAAGTTGCCAGATCCGGTCTGATCTTGGAAGCTAAGTTGGTACTTGGAAGGGAGACTACCAAGGAATACAAGGCTCTGTAGGCTGCATTTCAGAGGAATGAACTGGCAAGATCAAATCAGTATTCCTTGTCTAAGAAAATTATGCAAATCATACTGTCTTCTAGTGAAATTGAAGTATTTAAATAAGCATTGAGTTGACAATAGTTTGCACTTTCAATTCTTTAAATATATTCACCTTAGTTTTCATAGACTGCAATCTCTGTCTGTTAGATGTTGAATCAGTCTTGATATTTACCATTGTACAGCTGCAGAACTGCTGATGGAGGAAGGGGACTTCAAAAAGTCTTACGACAACACAACCTCTAACTATTATAGGCCCAATGAGCCAAATGCAGTACCAATGACTAGTGTAGACCTTTGGATCAACAGAACTTATTTTCATTGACCTGTCATTGGTGTGAAGGTGGATTAAGCCCATGGCGACTAAAAGTTAAAAATTATCAAGATCATATTTCTCTCCTGTGTTTACTAGACCCATTGTATCCGACTGTATACAATGTGTCTGTTCATGCATGGTTAAAACAATTTCACTACTGAAAAAAGCAGCAGCAAAACAGACTTGGATTTACAACAATACTATTTTATTCCCATGCTTGCTTTCCAGATCTTGGTTTTAAGAACCAATGAATTCTTTGTTTAGATACTCCCTAATGAGTGGGCGTGCTATTCTAAAAAAATTATTGATTTCCGCACATAGCCTGTCAAGGTAAATGTGCATGTAAAACATTGAGTTGCATTTCTCTGTCACTATAATTGGTAAAAAACAAAAACCAGTGATACAGCACTAATTTGCAACTAGAAACAAAATCATTCAAACAAAATAATAACATATAATAGCATACATACATTTAAAAAGTGTGTGGTCCAACCCTTTAAACATCCATAGACACCAAGTAAGATACTCTCATCATTTTATTTTTGTTTTGACAGTGATTTTAACTGTAAAACACTTGTTTTTATAAAAGTAAAAGCAGTCAAGTTTGGCCTATATATGTACACAACAATATGCAACCTGTGTGTTAATGCTGAAAAGTGTTTGGTAATGTGTGGTTTGGGCAGAATAGGATATTAGTTAATATAATTACAAGAAAAATGATCAATGATGGGAGGTGGGTGCTAATGCCATGGTGGTGTTATCTGAATGAGCCATTAGTCTGTTCAGATAGTTATTTCTTTTCTTTCAATTAGACTTTTAAAGTATTTTCTTTCTTTTAGCAAACTTTAAATCAGTGGTTCTTAACTTGTGGGCTGTGGACCACCAGTGGATCGTGAGGATGAAAATCTGGTCCGTGACCCTCCTTCCTCTTTGTTTTGTTTTGTTTCCACTCTTTTCGTGCTGCCTTCCACTCTTTCCCTGGCGCTGTCCATGGCATATGTTCTGTATCAGAAACTAGAGCTGATGTGATCTACCCAGTACCATTTTCTGAATCCCAAACCAAATCTAAAGTTCACCAAAACCTGATTCGTAACCATTTTGGTACTAATGTTGGAGAGTGGTCCCTGGTCAGAGTGGTCCCTGGTCAAGTAGTCCCTGGTCAAAGGGATCCCTGATCAAGTGGTCATTGGAAAAAAAAAGTTGGGAACCACTGCTCTTTTTTCTAACACATTGGACATGTCTTTGCACCTTAAGGGAAGAGAATCCTAACACAGAAGAGATGTATAGGATATCAACGTAGTCTTTGTCTAGCATTCATTATCACCCTTCTAACTTAACTTTATTCTCCTCATTTTACAGTTTTACTGACTCTATGTGATAATGCAACTTGTATCCTCCATCCTTTTACAGTTTTTTAAATGTGTCTGTATGTAGTGGTGTAAGAGCAAATGCATTTGTTCTCTCAACAAATGATTCCCATGTCATGCATTGATATGGCATCTGTTGTCTTATATAATATAGCTGTATAAATAAAGGGAATTAAATTTTTCAGCATGATATTTCCTAGAACAATAATATATGGCAGAGTCGATTCTGGATGATTTTCTTGGTGTTTGCTAAGCAAACAGGTTGGCTCACGTATAAATGAGCTCATGGCAGAGGTGAGATTCAATCTTTCTTGTGAATTTCTTTTGCTTTTTATAATCACCTTTAAATCATTATGTACACACACAAGGAGTCTGCATCTCAACAAGATGTATGTGTGCCTTTTCGACTAAAATGTACTCCCAAACACTTCAGTCATTCTTGCTGGGAAGCTTTCCAATCCTCTCCTGAGTGTCTTCTCAGTTCCTTTATTTGATCCTGACTGTTGTGCATTGAGTTGACATTTTCAATAAATATCAACCCATACCCCAGGATCTCTTTTTTTTTTTTTGTTAAGGTTACAATCTACAGCAGCGGAAAAGGCTGAGTGGTCTTCACTCAAACCATCCTTTGTAGTCTTAAACCAGGGACGTTGCCCATTTGTTAGGCATGCTTGGATCAACTGAAGAATAAAACACATAGTTCCTCTGTTCTACCATGCAGCTTGAGACCAGGTTAGAAAAATGTTGTTTGCCTGTTTGGCATGTTTCTATCTCTCTTGTGTTAATGCTCATTGCAATAGTCCATTCCCTCTGTTGTTTGCAGAAGATGAGGGCTGAGATAGGAGAACTTGGCACTTGCCCTATAGCTAACAGACCTTTCAGATCTGCTCTGTGCCAGTCAGTGTGGGAAGCAAGTTTGGCTCTCCAGTGATGTTCTGAGTCAATGTGCATTAATACACAGTGCCTTCTCCTCACACACACACTCTTAGCACATTAGAAACTGAGCTCATCAGTAGTAAAACTGAATGGTTGGGGTTTCAGGTCAGATTTTTAAAATCCTTCAGTATGCAGTACATATTTAAAATTCCTCCCATAAATAGTGATGGCTGACCATTTGAACAACTTAAAATGGGACAAATTCATGGAAGATGAGGCTACTAGTTTGGAGAAGGAGCCTCCACCACACTCCGGAGCAGAGAGTTCCACTGCTGAATAGCTCTCACAGTCAGGAAATTCTTCCTAATGTTCAGGTAGAAACTACTTTCATGTAGTTTGCAACCATTGTTCCATGTCCTAGTCTCCAGGGCAGCAGCAAACAAGCTTGCTCCCTTCTCCCTATGACTTCCCCTCACATATTTATACATGGCCTTCATCATGTCTCCTCTCAGCCTTCTCTCCCTCAGGCTAAATATGCCCAACTCCTTAAGCCGCTCCTCGTAGGGCTTGTACCCTTGCTCATTTTAGTCGCCTTCCTCAGGACAGAGTCCAGCTTGTCAACATCTCCCTTCAGTTGTGGTGCCCAGATGGGACTCACATAAAAGTTAGTTAAAGCACTCATAAATTTCAATTAGCAGGAATGATCATCTATAGTCTATTCAGACGATCCTCTTCATGTCTTGAGTTCCATTTAGGGGGAAAGCCAGGCTGTAAATGAAATAAACTAACAGTTTAGCTCAATCCTTGATATAACTGGAGAGTAAGAATCATATCTTAGCAGCAGCATATATGTACGTATATGTATGTATTGTATAACAATCCCTGTTGTCAAGCAAATTTATTTGGACTGGCCTGGATTTGAGTGGGTAACTAAAATTCATTGACCCCCCCCCCCCCCAAATCAGCTGTCAATAAATAAGGGAACTTCTACAACTTAACAGTATTCTATTGTACAGTACTTCATCCTTTTGCTGCCAGCCAACCCTTATGAACTGGGCATTGTGTCCTACAGTGCTTCTATTCATGTTGTATGTATATACAAAATGTTTGTACAGTATAATACATAGACATAACATACATGCTTGAATTTTTGCATTTTTTTTTGTTATGGGTGTGATTATAGAGGCTATTATTTCGTTCAGTGTACTATTACACAAGTGTACAGACCTGTATCTTCCCTCCCCAGGCAAGCTTTCTTCAGTTCACAAATCTCTAGTATTGCAGTGAAATAAACACTTTGAACATTTAGAAATATAGTTTATGCGTCCAAAAGAGGAGGGGATAGGCAAAGTTACCAAGGAAACGCAGTACATATATGAGTTTTAGATGTGAATTATTTTCAGTGTCTCTTTGCAGCACTAGAAATTTGTGGGCTGAAGGAAAACTTCATACGATGCAAAATTCTCAGAGGTAGTGCCTTCCTGTTGTGTGTCCCACTCTGAGTTATACCTCTGAATTAATGTGTGATAATTCAGATATACCAATAGACACTTCTACCCGATAATGTCTTTTGGGTTGAGCCTTTGCTCAAAACAATCTTTGGTTGGGTTGAGTTTGTAGTGAGATTATTAATATTTGAAGAGAAAGGCAACAGAAGGCATGAACAGGTAAATAGACAAAATTGCAAATATATTTATTGTCTGCTTCAAGGATGGCCTATGGGATAATCCCTCCACCTTCTCTGTGGAAAGCTGCATCCCATTGTACCAATGAAATTAGGCAGATTTCAGCAACAAGCCTTGGGGAGGGGGATTAAAAATTGTATTAAAGACTTTTTGTGATTTCCTATCATAATTCAACGACAAGTGACAACTACAAGTCCGCCTTCTATACTAATCATGCATTTCTTTCTGCTTGGTTGAAAGGGCTTTTGACATGTCTTTGTGATTTTTTTGCACATGTGCCCTTTGCTCGCCCCCCTTTTTTCATGTCAGGAGCAATTTGAGAAATGGCAAGTCGCTTCTGGTGGCAAAGAATTGGCCATCTGCAAGGACGTTGCCCAGGGGATACCCGGATGTTTTGATGCTTTACCATCCTTGTGGGAGGCTTCTTTCATGTCCCCGCACGGGGAGCTGGAGCTGACAGAGGGAGCTCATCCACACTATCCCCGGATTTGAACCTCCGACCTGTCAGTCTTCAGTCCAGCTGGCACTAGTTGTGATACCAGGGGCTCCTGAAACATGACAAACATTTGTTGAGGGCTCAAAGCCCTCGAGGGTTGAATGCAGTCTATGTAAACCATGCACATCCATGCTTCATCCCTACTATGTATAGTTAGAATACTTCTTCTCTTTCTCTTCATCTAAAAAAGAAAGCATCCCAGAAACAGTTCCTGCCTCCTTTTCTTCAGTTACACATGTTCTTGTCTGAGACCACTTCTACACTGTCAGATAATCCAGATTATCAAAGCAGATAATCCACATTATCTGCTTTGAACTGGATTATATTAGTCTACACTGCCACATAATCCAGTTCAAAGCAGATAATCTGGATTTTTATGGCAATGTAGAAAGAACCTAAGACAATAGTATCAAGAATAAACAAAGAGCATATGATGCCTTCTATGTTTTGCTCGTCTATTTGTATAATTGTATGCCATTTTCATAAGCACAACAGATTGCAAACTGCCGTTTCTGAATATGTTGTGATTAAGACGAAGATCGAAGAACATTTTAAAATAATAATGAACAGAATATTCCTAATGGAGTTGGTTCTCAATACTTTGATATATCTTACAGTATCAAATCTCTGGGTCAGATGATTTAAGCTGCAGAGATGCCACCCTGCTGTGTTTTTTATATGGGGAAAATGTTTTGAGTGTATTTATGGACAAATAGATTTTTGGATTTCATAAAAAGGTCTTGTTAATTTGCTATTTTTAAAAACACTTCTGAGACCTTTCTTGTTGCCATGACAATGTCATTTTCATAAACATTTATGTCTCTGTATGTGCACCTTATAAGCGCATACTCTCTGGTAAACAGCTAAATAAAGTGTATTTGGGACACAACTGATGATACTGTTTGTTTTTAAGCAATTTTTTTGCCTCTAAATGGCTTTTCTGAAGTAGTTAGAGCAACACCCAATATATCTCTGTCTGTCTGTCTGTCTGTCTGTCTATCTATCTGAGATCATTTACTGAACAGGAGGTTACTAAAAAGTCAAAATCAAAAGTCAGATCATGTCTGCCCCTCCCAGAAAGAAGTCCGCACATCTTCTTTGAAGCTCGAAAGAGAAGGAACACGTTGAACAGCTACATGGAAAAAGTTTCACAGTTTAGTCATTAGCACTGGGAAGACCTTGTTGCATGCCTTAGGCAACAGGTTTTTTTTTTTACTAGTATTGAAAAACACAGATATTTGGAAATGCCGTAAGAACATTTGGGTTGTGCCCCCTAAGATTTGCATTAGTTAAACTGAAGTCAAGAATTTGCAAGCAGAGCAGGGTTTTTGTATTCATTTCCTAGTCCGCAACATCTTTAGCATGCAGACAAGATCATATTGCAAATTAATCTGGACAATTAATCTGCTGCCACACAATAGGTGAAATCAGCTGCACAATTAATATGTCTGGATATAAACACAGCTGTGCTAAGGATATACAATATACTTACATCTCCCCCATCCCACCCCCATATGTGTGATCTCTGCAAATGTTCCGTTTTAAATAAGTTCAGAAGAGTTTGAAATCAGAAAGACATCCAGCTGCCAGTGAGATAGATAGATGGATAGATAGATAGATATGAAACAATGATGCAAGATAAATAACATGTTTATTGGTGTTGTGTGCCTACCAGCCATTTTTTACTGGTTTTAACTTAAGGTGAATCTGTCATGGAGCGTTTCCTTGCCCTCCTCTGATGCTGAAAGACTATGATTTGCCAAGGGCTTCCCTGTGGGTTTCCACGGCTGAGTGGAGATTTGAACCTTCATCTCTCAGAGTCCTCATCCAACATTTTAAAAAGCTTTGGAATCTTTTTTAAATAAAAAGGAACATGAGGTCAGGTGCAGTCACACCACGGACAAATCCCAAGGCTGGTCCCAGAAAACATAATATAAACACACACTAAAAAGGATAGAAACTAGGCTTCTAACTGGAGTTAATTATAGAGAGCACACAACTCCCCTATTAAAGAAGCACCACTGGCTGCCAATAAGTTTCCGGTCCCAATTCAAGGTGCAGGTTATGACCTACGAAGCACTAAATAGTCCAGAGTCCTCTTTCATGGCAAAACAGTGAGCCTCATTAGGTAGAATATACCCTCCCTCAAAATATGAACACTAGGGAGGCCAAATTGAGGAATAGTTTGATTCCGTGTACCCCACCACTATCTCCCCGAAGGGACTCAGGGTGGCTAACAAAGCACCCCAAAGTGCCGCACATACAATAAAAACAATTGCAAAGACATAAAAGTGATTAAAACATCAGCAGACATTGATAAAATATCACATTAAAAATTAAACTTCCAAATTCATAAAATGCAATTGTAACTGCGGGTAAAACTTGGAAAAATAGCTGGAAAGTGACTTGGAAAAATAACTAAAAAGGTCAAATGATACTTTGATAAAAATTTCATTATTTTTGCAATGTAACTCATTTGCTACCCAGAATCTCTTTGTGGGTAACTCCATTGCTTCTAGCATGTTATGTCCAAGCTGTGTTGATGCATTGTTTGTATTAGATGTTGCAAGACCAAGTGGCAGCTGGTGGATCTGATGTCAACAGGACAGTGAAACTATTCTAGGTTATAGTCTGAATTTTCAAGGATCTATCCGGTATCCTCAATCTATGTCAGGAATTAGTTTTCACACATCAGCTGTTTCTTTGAAACCTCAGACTGAAGCTCAGAGCAGATTTCATGTCAACAAAGCAGATTTCCCAGATTTGACATCACAGCCCATCAATTGCCTTTAGCAAGATAATGAAACATGAAAGAGTGACAGCACTTTTGGTCATTTATAGTATCTAGTATTGCACTTGGAAGGTCAGAAGATAGAAATCAAAGTACAACTGTATATTTCAAGTTGCCCTGGGTAGAATGAAAAGTTTCCCTTCTTCCATCTAAGCTGAAGTCTTCACTTATTTAACTCTTCAAGTTTAGAAGAAGAATTAACTTATGTTTGGTTTAAAAATGTAGAATTTAGTATTAGCTTGGTTTTCTGTGCTTTTTTTGAATGCAGCTTTCCTTATACTTCTGGTAATAAGCATCTGATTTAACAATGACTGCATCTTTAGGAGAACAATTTGAGTATCACAGAAACCAAACATCTAATGGGAAGTATGTTATGTTGTAAAAGTGCAGGTATGGGATCCGAGTCATTAAATGTAACATGGTGTCTAAAGGGATTGTCACTTCTGCACTGACACTATAATGCAGTCTGAATCAGTTTGGGAAGAACCATTGATTAGATTGACAGGACTAGATTTGATTTGAGGCTAGGAAGGTGTTTACATTTACCATGGAACCTAATCTCAAAACCACTTTGCAAGGTTTTTAGGTACCAGACCCCCCCTCCTAGGGGATCTGTTCCCTTTGCTGTTCAGGTATGCCATTAAGGCATTTTGGCAACACCCTTCTAGTTCAATATTCTTTACTGCATTCATTAGGGGCGGGTATTTACAATGCGCTCTGCATTTTGTGAAGCCGAATTCACCCTGGATCTGGGATACACTAGAATCTGCTGCCGTGCATTTTTTGACAGAACTCCAACCTTAGAAGTGCACTGCAGCATGCATTGGAAGTGTATGTTTTGTGGCCACAGCAGCCTCATGTCAGCTTCAGGCTGCATTATATGCTCAGTGTAGAAGCACCCTAACATGGTGACTGCAATGTGGTTTAGGGCCAAAGCCATCCAGGAAATGTGTGCGTGGAATATGTACTTTAATAAAAAGTTTATGTTGGAAAAGTTACATTAAAAGTCAAAAAAGTGAATCAAGAAAAGAAATATAGAGTAGCAACACAAAATATGCCAAGAAAAAAAAGAGAAAGAAGAAATCAAAAAGAAAGAATAAAAGAGAAAGAAAAAGTAGATGAACTCAGAACTACCGTCACCTGATGAAAAGAAAATAACATAAGCTTCATCCTCAGTCTAAGTCTCCCATTGTCAACTTCTTTCTCAAGCCACACCACACCACACCCTCCCCCCTGCCCCATTATCCTTCAAAACTCAAATTTGGCAAGCCTTTCTCTTCCTTGTGCAAAAGGTTTCCAGACTTTCAAAAAAAATTCCAATGTCCCTTCTTTCAGTAAACAGGTTAATTTGTCAATCTCTGCCAAGTTCATCATTTTTATCATCCAACCATCAGTTGTTGGTGCTGCTGAGTTCTTCCATTTCTGAGCATAGAGCAATCTGGCTGCTGTGATCATATTTTGCAACAGTCTATTATAGTCATTTATATCAGCTAGACCAAGTAGAAGAGCCTCAGGATTTAATTTGGATATAGAATTTGCACTTATAAACTGATTTGGACTGAACGTAAACTCTGATTAATTGACACTCCTAGCTTTTCCATGCAGTTGGGATTGACTATACACAAACAAACAAACTTCAGTGCCTCCCTCTTCCCATAAATGGTTGTCTGGGTCCATTTTGGTGCAAAACAGATATTACAGATTCCGTATGAGCTTTTTTCAATCAGAACATAAGGAGAAACATCAGGCACCAACAGTCATTGATGTTGGTTCACAGGTAGGGGGAGGGGAGTGGGTTTGGTAGACAGATGTGCAATGGGTTAAACCCTTGTGCCGTCAGGACTGAAGACTGACAGGTCAGAGGTTCAAATCCGGGAGAGCGCAGATGAACTCCTTCTGTCAGCTCCAGCTCCCCATGCGGGGACATGAGAGAAGCCTTCCACAAGGATAGTAAAACATCAAAAATATCCGGGCATCCCCTGGACAACATCCTTGCAGACGGCCAATTCTCTCACACCCAAAGTGACTTGCAGTTTCTCAAATTGCCCCTGACACGTCTTTCATTCTGTATATCACCTTTACACAATAAAATTATATATATATATGAGACACCAACAGCCTCATCATAAAGGCCAAGCAAAGTGTCCTGTTTCACCGGCATCTGGGAGGAAAGAGGGAGAAATGGGGTGAATCTGTGGCCCCACTTGCAGCTTCCTCTCCACAACGCCTTTCCCATCATAGGGGGAAAGCCTTGCCCTTGCAAAGGGGTCCCGTTCTGGCTCCATTGGAGCCAGCACAACACAGTATTCCTCTGTGTTGTGAGGAAAGTGGGGGTAGGAATGTTGTGCGATATCCAGCGTGGGGCTCGGTTCTCTAGACAAGTTAAAGCATCCTGGATGCTGAATTCACCCCATGTGGTGAGGTCCAAAGACTCAAAATCCAATAATTATTTGCTGCCAAATGTATTCTTTTCTTCAGGTAGAATTAAGGCATAGTTTAATTATAACTGTTTAAGGTAGTTCATATTGAATCAGTGGAATAATTTGTGCAAAAAGGGGGAAAGCATCTTAGCAACATGAGGCCTCTTTCCAGTGACTGGCAGGAGGTTCACTAAGTAGTGGGTAGAAGCTGCCAGTCCTTAGCTATGAAAAACCTGTGGGTGGATTAGTGGGCTTCTGCTGTTGCTAATTATTTTATATTACAGCATCTGAAGGTCACAGTAGAGAACAGGTCTCCTCTTAAACTCACCATTAAGGCTGGAGCTGTAATGCTAAACAGGCATAGTTGAGTGCAAACCTCATGGAGCATTTGCTCTGAAGAAAGCATATTCAAGATTGAGTCCCGCTAATATTACCATCTGTCTTGTTGAGTTGCCTGCAATAACTGTATTTGACAAATGTTTTTAAATATGTTTATTTATATCTTATTGTAAATTTGTTTTTATAGGCTATCGTTTTACATATGTGTATTGTTTTGTATTGTCTTTTATATAATGTTGTGAGCCACTTTGGGTTCTGTTTAGGCAGAAAAGTGGGATATAAACAAAGAATTATTATTATTATTATTATTATTATTATTATTATTATTCTATTAAGATTGTGTCATTGGGATCAGTGGTAGTGAGGAAAAGACATAAAGTGCAAATGTAAGATGTAAGAATTCTGCTCTCCCACATGAATTTTTCTTTCAATTCCCAACATTTGAGTGTTGTAAAGATAAGATGCTGGTAACATTTCACATCCAGAAATGCTTTGCTTTGAAATCTTTTGGAAAGCTTCCGGATTCCTTTTCTTTGAATACCTATCTATTGTACTCAAGTTTGGAATCACTGCAAATGCTAGACATTGTGAAATGCTAGACATTTTGAGATAAAATTCAAGAGGAATTTAGAATTTTAATTGCAGCCCATATATTTTTTTTCCGCACAGCTATATTGGTGCCTGCAAACCATTGTGCAACATCGAAAGAAGTGAGCTTCCATCCATGAAAACTCATGCAAAAATAAAAACCTACTGCTCTTAAAGGTGCTTATTTCTTTTTTCTTCCCCCCCTTCCTCCCTCTTTTAATGATGCAAGCTACTTCTTTAAAATCTAATCCTTACAACACCCCCCAGTTGTACAGTACAGAGAATACTTTGAATTTCCCTCAACAACCTAGTTGTTGTCTAGTTAATAGTTACACCAGTTATTTCTGCTTCTTCCTTTCTTGGGGAGAATGGAACATGGATAACAAAGAAACATCCTTGTCTGTGGGCTTTGTTTCTTCAAATGTAATCAATGTTGATAGAAAAGTGGTGTTCCCCATTTTCAGTTTCATTGTGCAATATATTCATAAGTGAAGTGGAAAGTGCAGCCGCCTTGGTTGCTTCTTTTACCTGAATCCTTGTTTTTCTTCAGGCACATTCTTGAAAGACTGAGAGCCATTTGGGACAGACGGCTGCTAATTTTTGAAGTTTCCTCAGATACTTAAAAAGACGTAGGATTTATTATTCTGCTTTTTCTTCATTGTTCAAGATCACTGGCCTTGGTCTACCCAATCGGTCCTAGATTAAGGACTAGATCTGTTGCTGACATTAGAAGAAGCAGTGGCAGCACAGTGCTGTGTTTCTGTTCTCTCCTGGAAGGTTGTCCTCTAGGACTTTGTCATTATATATTGAATAGTGAATACGAAATCCCCATTAGGAGTAGCTGTTTTTCACCAAGAGGATATAGCGGTTCCATATTGGTTGTCTTTGAACTTCATCACATAGAGGTTGAAAAGCTGGGGGACAACGGGGGAAACTGAAAGACAGCACACTACTTTGTCCCCTTACCATTGTGGATCATGAGCTGCCATCCCATGACGTTTTTGTGCTGTGCCCGGCTTCTTCCCATGCTTTCCCCAGCTTCTTCTATGAGGAGCTGGATAGTCACCCGACTCCTCAGGGCTCCGTGTGTCTGTGCTTCTGGCATGCTGCTGACATGAAGCCCAGAGGAGCCCCACCAGATGTAGCCCCGCATCATTTGATGGACTCCGGCAGACTCTGTACTGGCAGCATGTCGGCAGTGCACAGAGGCAAATAAAACCATTAATGTGTTTTTATTTATTTATTTATTTATTTATTTATTTATTTAGAGGTTTTATATACCGGTCTTCTCAACCTCAGAAGAGGGACTCAGGCCGGTTTACAACATGTATTCATATACAGTAATATAAAACAGTACAGTGCATCCTCATTATACATTAAAACATAAAATACAGTAAAATACATCATCACATTACACAAGCCAAGTCACAATTCATCACCATCCTTCCGTGAGGTATTTTGCCATAAAATATCAACAAGTTAGGCTGGAGGCAGTGCCATATCTGAGTGCTTAAAAAAAACTATGCTATTGTGAAGTGAGCTAACCTCTCTGATAAAACTAGTTTCAGTGCTCTTGATCATTTGGCCCTGGAAGAAGAATAGCTAAAGTGATATGGTGTCATTCCATTTTACTACTTTGGTATATTGGAGAGCCTTTGCAAGAGGAAAGCGAAAAATTCATATGAAGGGAGGAAGTTCATTAATAATGGTTTTGGCTCCATTTTTCCTATCCCTTGCCAGTACAGCTAAAGGGGAAATACATGGTTTGGGATTATTTCTCTCTCTCCCTTCCTAATTATAGTGATGACAACTATGCCTGTGTTATATGTTTGTAGTACAATTGTAGTACAGTTGGCTACAAGATGACAGTCCCAGAAGGTAGCAAAGGCTGTGCAAACTTCAGTATATTAGGTGTGAATAAAAATAAAGCTCGGGTGAATTTGTTCATGCACACGTAAACACAATGAGTTTATCAGAACAGCGCAGTATTTTCCTGACTTTTGAGTTTTAAAATCTGGGTTTTAAAGGCACAGTTGGGACTTGTTCCCTAGCAACAGTGCACATATAAATCCTGTGAATGATGCCAATGTTGTAAAAAGCTGTCCTGAAAAATGAAGCAGTTGGGGGTAGGGTGGGAAGTTGAGGGGCGGGGGAACTAGAGTGGCATAAGGAATTGCGAGAAGTCTTCCCGTGCTCTCTAGAGATATCTTTGCAATGCTTATGGGGAATTAAGATAAAAAGAGATGCCCATGAATGGAGATTTGTAGAACTAATGATGATTATTAACCATCAGAAAATTGTTTCAGACAAATACCACCCCGATTAAAATAGCTGCTTCTCACTTGTTAACTGATCGTTTCCTCATTGAAAACTGCAAGTTATGTGCCATTGTCAAATCAGCATGGGAGATTGGTACAGGACTCTATGTGCTGTCCTCAAGAATGTAGATCTTGTTGACTAATACTATTTTTTGTTTGGTTTTGTCACATCCACAACCCAAATGCAACCACTGAGGAGTTTGTCTCCTGTGTTGGATTATAGTTCCCAGAATATCTCAAGTAGTATATTTCGTAGTTCCAAAATATAACCATTGTCGACTGTAGTTGTCATCCATGGGGTTTATATCTCACATTGTTAGCTGACTAATTGTATTCATGGCAGAGATTGGAGAAGACCAACACACTGAGGTGGTTTTATGGAAAACAAGAAGGACCCCCCAAATTGATAATTTTATTCATATTTGCTTCATTTCAGAATTATTGAAAGTATATGGAGAAGCAGCTTGGAAATATTAACTGAAATGCAGTGACATGAATTGACATTTTAAAGGTCATTCTGCCTTTTTTAAGACTCCTCTAAGTAAGGTGAGGCAGGAGGTGGAGGTTATAATAGTAAATATAATCTGAAAGGACTTAGAGAATGAAGAAAAATGTAAACATCAGGAGCAAATGCTCCTGGAACATGGCCATACAGCCTGAAAAACTTACAGCAACCCAAAATGTAAAGCATATGTACATTTCGCATGCTGAATATCTTCTGTTCAATTCTGAGTTTTTGCAGACTGCAAGATTTCAAAGCTGTAGTAACTTTTTAGTTCTGAGTGAGACCCGGCCTGTCTATTTGTGGAAAAGGAATTGTTGATCCTGTGTGATCTTGGGCGATAATCAGGTTTAGCTCTGGTTAGTACTTGGATGGGAGACTGCCAATCAATACCAGGTGCTGTACTACTTAGGTGATCCCTCGTTGTCCAAGTAAGATTGTCCTCCAAGTGCGGTGTCCTGGCGGTGGGTACGTAAGTGACTGTGGAGCCCTATTCTTGGCCTGCATTTTCTCCCACAGTGATGGCATCAGTTTCTAGGTGGAACATTTCTCCCTTTTGCCCTACATTCGTGCCTCTTCAAATTCTACAGCACTGCTGGTCACAGCTGACCTCCAACTGAAGTGCTCAAGGGCCAGGGCTTCCCAGTTCTCAGTGTCTATGCCACAGTTTTTAAGGTTGGCTTTGAGCCCATCTTTAAATCTCTTTTCCTATCCTCCAACATTCTGCTTTCTGTTCTTGAGTTTGGAGTAGAGTAACTGCTTTGGGAGATGGTGATCAGGCATTTGGAAAACGTGGCTGGTCCAGTGGAGTTGATGGCGGAGGACCATCACTTCAATGCTGGTGGTCTTTGCTTCTTCTAGCACGCTGACATTTGTCCACCTGTCTTCCCAAGAGAAGGTGCTTTAAACTGCATTTCAGAAGGGAAAAGACTTACAAAGTAACATCTGTGTATTCTTGCTTAAGAAAACCCAGAGACAGGAATAACTCTCTGGCATCACCATTTTGAAAAAATAATGAAGTAGCATAACATAGAATCATGGCAGTTAAAGAGTTGTCAAACTGCATTAAATCTATTGTGTAGATGCACCCTCACATTATCATTATTCGGTAAAACAAGCCTTCCAGGTTTTTGTACTATTTCAAAACTTGTAAAGCCTATTTGAGCCACAAGATACATGACATGTGTGTATGCAGTGGAAAGCAGAACACCTTTCAAATAATTTTAAATATTCATAAAAGATTGGCTAAGATAAACAATTATGTCGAATGGGTTTGGGGAGTGATCTAACTGGGATGAAATATTTACAAACTCTAGTCTTGATACATCTTCCAGATGCTGTTGTAAATCTTTGTGGACTTGCAGACCAGACAGGAAGTGGCAAACTTAATCTCTACTTCTCTGGCTGAAATGAAATAGATATATCATCCGAGTTTCTGAATTTAGATGCAGAAAAATGCAAACAATATAAATAGCCATTCAAGATTAATATTGTTTCCCAAGGAAAGAATACAACTTGGTTGCTAATTCCAATGTATTCAGAACATTAGATTAAAATGTTTTTTGTTGTTTTTTTGAGGTTAAAAGGTTTTGGGAGGGAAAAGATATCACAATGGTTACCTTATGGAAATCAGAATGTAACACCAATGCAAATGAAATGAGCACCAAAGCGCTGAGGGCTTTGGTGCTCATTGGTGCTAGAAGCTTTGGTGCTAGAAGCAGCAGAAATGTTTGGGTGTAGGATGAGAAATCTACAGTCTTTAACTCCCATTTGGGAGAAGGGCTGAATATAAATTCAACAGATACAATGGAAATCTTATCGGAGTAAACATTTTGTTTTACAAAACTCCTGTGCAGTGCAGCCAAGCAGATGACCTCAGTCCTGTTTACAAAACCGGTGAGATGTAGTTCCTCATTGTTTTCACCATAGGATCACAGTTGAAAGAGACCACAAAGGCCATCCATTCCTGCCTGCCTGTTGTGCAGAAATGCACATTGAAAGTACTGTCAACAAATGGTCATCCAGTCTTCAGAATGAACTTATTTGTTGTTGGTGATGCCTTCATATTGTACTTATGTGTCGTTTTGTGTCCACAAAAGGTTTCTGGATCAGCTGTTGTTGTTTTTTCTTCTTCAAGAAAGCAGTTGTACCTAGTAAGGTATAAGGTAAAGGTTTTCTCCTGACATTAAGTCCAGTCGTGACCAACTCTGGAGGTTGGTGCAAATCTCCATTTCTAAGCCGAAGACCCTGCATTTTTTTGTAGATACCTCCAAGGTCATGTGACCAGCATGACTGCCTGGAGCGCCGTTACCTTCCTGCCGGAGCAGTACCTATTGATCTACTCACATTTACATGTTTTCAAACTGTTAGGTTGGCAGAAGCTGGGGCTGACAGCGGGAGCTCATGCTGCTCCCCAGATTCAAAACTGCGACCTTTTGGTCAGCAAGATCAGCAGCTTAGCACTTTAACTTACTGCACCACCAGGGGCTCCACAGTTGTACCTAAGCAACAGTAAATGGAGAAAAACAGCCATGGTCAAATGAGATTTCTATCCTGTAAGCTGAAGAAAGACATGTTTTCATATTTTGAAGAAGGTCTGTAGGAAAAGTGGTTCTAAACAATCAATCACGTGTACCTTTGTTAAATCAACATTCAGCTAAATTGAAGACTGTGGGTAACATTTTCATTTTGCTATCTGTCATGTGAGGCAATCATTTCTGCATTACAGTTTTCATCATCTAAGGTTGGTTTACATTCAAGGTGTGCAACCAGAGGTCTTGCTAAATCTTCATAGAAATAGTGCATTCCATTCTAATAGCCATGATAAGCAATTCCTTTTTTCCTTTTTGGAACATATACCATAGTGAACATTAGAGCCTGTCTCAGTTTCCTGATTGATTGATTCTTCTGTAGAGTTGAAATTATTTCAAGAAATCAAATCAGATGTATAAATAAGCACAGTCCTTGCTGTTTCTGATGTAGGCCATCTTTGTGATGGCCTTTGGTTGTTAACAAAAGAAATCAGATAAGGAACATTGCCTTCTATTTCTCTTGAAGTATTTTAACCTTAATAGGAAATGTTATGTTTCAGGACAATGAATAGTTCAAGTAATGTATACTGTTGCAAATTGAACCATGGATAATTCATTTTAAGGCAGTCTGGACTGGGCTTCCTGTTAAACAAATGTGTACAGAAATTTGTTTTCTCCCTAGTATTTCTTTTAATGTTTGTTTCTTACTGTTTTCCCACTATTTTTACTGGCTGTTTTGATTATAAGAGGCCTGAGCAGAGACCAATTTTATTATGTTTCTATCATATTTTAAGTGCATTCTGATTCATAGTACATGCATGTGGGCATAATATAGGATTTCATGTTATTTCATGAAGTTTGATTTATTCTGCTTATCCTCCAATATAGAGGAATAGAAAGGGTACCGAGGTTAGTAGAATCAAGATCTACAATACAATGTGTGTGTGAATGCTCTTTCAAACTGGCCATCAACTTATCATGACTTCATGAATTTCACACCTACACATATACAACGAGCTTGGAAAATCTAGGTTTTTTGGATTACAGCTCACAGAGTTTCCAGGTCAACATGGTAGTGGTCCAAAAAAGTACAGTTTTTAGGATACATCCTGAAAGATAAAGAGGTCATCCACCATTTCTGTTCTACCACAATTTATCAAGGAGGAGCACATGCCTTGCACCCTTGCTTCTCAATCATTTAAACATTTTTTAACTTTAAGGAGTCCCAGTATATTTTTTAAATTTTTTAACAACAGTACCAACAATTATGCACATATACTAATTTAATGCTCAGGATCTTGCAAGGAAGATTCTAGCAATACATGGAGCAAAAGTTGCCAGATGTACAAGCTGGGTTTAGAAAAGACAGAGGAACGAGAGACCAAATTGCCAATATCCACTGGATAATGGAGAAAGTCAGGGAGTTTAAAAAAAAACATCTATTTCTGCTTCATTGACTATTCTAAAGCCTTTGACTGTGTGGATCATAATAAATTGTGGCAAGTTCTTGGTGGGATGGGCATACCAAGCCACCTTGTCTTTCTCCTGAGGAATCTGTATAAGGACCAAGTAGCAACAGTCAGAACTGACCATGGAACAACAGGCTGGTTCAAGATTGGGAAAGGTGTACAGCAGGGTTGTATACTCTCACCCAAACTATTCAACTTGTATGCAGAACACATCATGAGATGTGTGGGGCTTGACAAATGCAAGGCTGGGGTGAAAATTGCTGGAAGAAACATTAACAACCTTAGATATGCAGATGACACCACTTTGATGGCTGAAAGCGAGGAGGAGCTGAGGAGCCTTCTCAAGGTGAAAGAAGAAAGCGCCAAAACTGGGTTGCAGCTAAACATAAAAAAACAAGATTATGGCAACAAGAATGACTGACAACTGGGAAATAGAGGCAGAAAACATAGAGGCAATGACAGACTTTGTATTTTTACGTGCAAAGATTACTGCAGACGCAGACTGCAGCCAGGAAATCAGGAGATACTTACTTCTTGGGAAGAGAGCAACACTGATTTTACTGTGTGTGATGAAGTCACCAGTCTGGCATTCAGTGGCCTTTCTTTTCTAAAGGAATCAGATAATTTAACAATAGTTATCACCCCACCTTAAATTCAACAATTCCACCCCATCTGAAAATGCAGTAGTTCCCATCCCACCTTAAATACCCGATTTCAGCCGATTTCAGTGAAGTTGATCCCTCCCCAACTTCACAAGTCTCCCTTTCTATAGGTGGCAGGACTAGATGACCCATGTGGCATCTTCCAAATCTTATTCTATGATTCTATAAACTTTAAAGACAAAATCCACCAGAAGCAATCCTGCATTGTTTGAGGGGGTCAGTAGAACTCCATCTCTAAAGTGAATAGAAACAATAAGATGATGATCCCCCCGCCACACACCCATGGCATGAAGTCATATGTCACTAGTGCAGATGGCCTAATCTGGCATTCATTTCCAAGTCCTTTTCTTGCATGTGTCACAGGCTACCCACAAATACGCATCTACTCACACTCCTTATGAATTGTAAGCCCAGAGTCATCTCGGAAATACCCTCCTCCATTTCCAGACCCTACTTTCCTTAAGTGCTTTAAAATCCTGTATAGATAACATAGAATCCTGAGATCTTAAAAGAACAATAAGGGGTTTTTTTTGGGGGGGGGGGTTTCCTTCATTAATCTAAATTAAATTTATATTACAAGTAGAGATCGCATCATCTGTGCATATCTATCCTGGGGAGACCCAGGATTCAAATCCCTACTTGGCCATGAATGCCCACAGGGGCTATAATTGTTACCACTGCCATTCAGGGCATTGTTTTCATCATCCCATTAGACAGATCAACCAGTTATCATAGTTAATTAACTGGAAGATTTACTGATCAGAGGAAATTAAAATGTTGTATTTCTTTTCTTTGAAATAATGTAATCCTGTGTTGAAATGGACCTGGAATAATAATTGTGTGTTCATTTACACTGGCCGTAAGTTTTTTCATAATATATGGGAACAGTTTGTTTTTGGCAAGCAAAGGAAGAAGAATTTCAATGGAACTGAACAGAGCAGTTACAAAGCATCTGCAAATAACACCTCTGGATATGGCTTTGTTATTTAGTTTGATTGATGGTGACATCGGGATAATCTCAGCAAGTGAGTTCTCATTGTTTTCAGTATCAGAGAACAGTACGTACAAGTATTAATTTGATGTCGTAAACCAGGGGCCCTCAAACTTTTTAAACAGAGGTCCAGGTCACAGTCCCTCAAACTGTTGGAGGGCTGGATTATAATTTGAAAAAAATAATGAATGAATTCCTATGCACATTCCACATTTGTAGTGCAAAAAAATGTACCCCATTTTAAAACAATACAATAATTAAAATGAAGAACAATTTTAACAAATATAAACTTATTAGTATTTCAATGGGAAGTGTGGACCTGCTTTTGGCTGATGAGATAGGATTGTTGTTGTTGTTGTTGTTGTTATTGTTGTTGTTATTGTTGTTGTTGTGTGCTTTCAAGTAGTTTCAGACTTAGTGTGACTCTGAGCAAAGCCCGGGTAAATGAAATGGCATAGTAAAATCGGTAGCCTTCAAGGAACCATGAGACACTTTGCTGGGTTAGATGAAAACATACTGCTTGAGTTTTGAATTTTAACTCCATAATATACACATCAATTTGTTTGCTTGCTTTAAAAAGCCTGCTTTAAAATTGAGATCTGTCCTTGAGCTGGAGCCTACTAGTGCATGTAAGGTGTGCATGCATATGTGCACACCCATGATCATAGAGCAAAGAAAAGAAACTTTTTTGGCCCAAGAATGGAATTTATTTGCAAAGATTGACTTAATTCCGGTAAGATTTTTTTTAGATCTTTTTTTCATTTTAGTTGGCTAAAAAGATCTCACTTTTTGTGGGTTTTATTTTATTTTGCTGCATGGTCTACCTGACTGCCCCTAAATATGATTCTCGGGGGTTGATCCATGTCGTTATGGTGCTCTTGTTATGTGACTTCAGGCCAACTCTGACTTTGATGGTCCTATTATTGGTTTTGTTGACATTATTATTTCAGATGAGATTTCCTATCGTGTTTCTCTAAAGATGAAAGTGTTCTGTGGCAAAAGTCCACCAGTGGGTTTCTGTGGCTGAGTGTAGGTCCAGACCCTTGTCTTCTGAGATCCTAATTCAAAACGCCAACTTCCACACCACTCTAGCTTTTATTAAAGTGATAAGCAAGACCAAATCAAAAGGGGATAGGATCAGAAAGGTCAACATAATTTAGTATTAATTATAACTAAGTCATAAGGGGCCACATACAAAATCTTGGGAAGTGATAGTTTTGTGGGAAAGAGGGTCTCTTTGGGACTCTTGAAGACTGGATTCACACCCCAGGATTCAAATCAATCATATTAAAGCTTATATGAGAAGAACAGAGATAGGCAGGAATGAGTTTCAGTAAGTCAGAAATTTTGGGATTTGATGGCTAAGATGGGGTATTTCCCATAACATGTCATCTGGGCTGTTAGTTTCATGAAAGAGATGTTTAGATGTTTTCATCCTGAGAGAGGGATTGTTGAAGAGGAATTGCTCTCATACACAAACAGAGATAGAAACATGTTTAGAAAAATGAGCTGCTATCATAAATTCATAGTGGATTTAATAATTTCTGCTGGCAGGACTGATGGCTGTAGGGAAAGAACTTGGTTTATTAATACTTTATTCTTAGTAACAGGAAATGCTAAAGAATGTGAGAACTCATCCCTTTGTTCCTTTCTGTTTCACCCATGTTTTTCCTTTTTAATTTCATAACAAGCAGAATACTCCAAATGACACATTTTGATTTAGAACTCCCGAAATTAGTAGATTGCCAGTTCTTGGTCTTACTTGCTTTTGGGGTTTGTGTTACTTCTGCGAAGTGGAATTGCAGCATATCTCAAACGAAAGGTTCTTTTAAATCCTCAAAATACAAAGAGCTTTCCGATAAAAAAAAAAACACAACTAGAACACTGAAATACCAACTTAAGTACACCTAAAAAAGATTTTCTGACAACTTTGGGGAAAAAAATCCAATCCTGACTTTGGCGGAAATTTCTCTAAATATCTACTAAAGAAATATTATGTACTTAGGAGCTTTTAACAGCCACTTGGAAAGGGAATTGGAAGCATATAAGCCCAAGTGTCATCTCTGTGAAGTGCTGCAGTGCCAACCACTATTTAAAAGTACATTTGAATATGGCCTGTATTCATTGCAGTAAAGCAGTGGTTCCCAACCTGTGGTCCATAGACCACCAGTGGTCCACAAGAATGAAAATATTGTCCGCGGCCTGACTATTACTACACTGTTGCCTCAAAACCATGCAGCAATGAGAGCAACAGGTCTCGTGAAACCCTCTTATAGTGCCAATACAACAGGGATGTCGAGAGGGGAGACATAAGCTCTAGATTATTAAATATGGTTTTCTGTGGGCGAGCAGATGGTGACTACTGGATGGCATATGTTCTGTATCAGAAACCTAGAGCTGATGTGGTCTGTCCAATGCAATTTTCTGAATCAGCACCCCAAATAACCAAACCAAATCAAAGTTGACCATTAAGTTTGAAGTGTATAACCCCTTGGGTTTGATTTGAATGTACGGGACTGGGTCCCCATGTTGTGATCTGGTCATCGACCGTAATAAACTTTACTTACTTACTATACTAAAGTTGACCAAAAACTGATTTGTAACCCTTTTGGTACTAATGTTGGAGAGAAGTCACTGGTCAAAGTGGTCGCTGATCAAAAAAGGTTGTGAACCACTGCAGTAAAGCATTATCTCCTAAACAGAGATTGTTCAGCTGTGTTGGACTGTAACTCTTATCACTGCCATGTGTAGTTTTCTACATTGGAATGAGTTATTATTATGGAGAAAGGAGGTTAAGTTAGGAATCAATAATGTCGGCATTCCAGTTTTGACATTTTGTGTGAAGGTTATGCAGCATGAATTATAATGGTTATAACAGATAGCACACAACTCCAAATAGTTGTAAGGAAGGATACTTTTGAGCTGTAATGTTTGGACGTTCTTGACTGATTCTGTTTGTCTTGTTGAATTGTTCTTATAAGCATGGGTGGAGGAGTTGCTGAATTTTGGCTGGAGTTCAGAATAGCTTCGTACTGAAGGCTGATTTTGAAATGGCATAGATTTCAGTTGAAGTTGAAATGCCACAAGTTCTCATGTTTTTCTTTATTTGCTTTCAGTATTTCAATCACACTTTCTAAAACTATTCAGGTAAGCTCATGCTGGAGGAGACAGTAGGTCAGACATCAGTACAGGATTCCTTTACTTGTTTACTTTTGACTGCTCATGTTTTAAGAAAAACATCTCGATTTATACTAAACAAAACGCTGGAAAGTTATTTCTGCAGGAGCACCTGGAATCTATCACATCTGCTCAGGTATTTTTTTTACTTTGTTTCATTTCTTCCTCTCCAAATTTCTGGTTGTCTGCATTCTCTTCACACAGTAAAATATCAAGATTACTGTGTCCTGTTATCTACTTTTTTCATATCAGGAGTGACTTGAGAAACTGCAAGTCACTTCTGGTGTGAGAGAATTCCCCGTCTGCAAGGATGTTGCCCAGGGGATTCCCGGATGTTTTACCATCCTATGGGAGGCTTCTCTCATGTCCCTGCATTAGAAGCTGGAGCTGACAAACAGATGCTCACCCCACTCCCCAGATTTGAACCGCTGCCAGGACAAGGGTTTAACCCATTGTGCCATCAGGGGCTTCCTGTGATCTATTATTGTCATTGCTCTGATTGTATGGATCGGCTTTTTATTAATATTGTTTCAAAGAAAACACACCTTGTTATTTTTTATGTCAGTCTCTAGCAGTTTAAAGATGTTCATACTGTTGTAACTCACTTGGTAAAATTGGTATAAGTGTATGTGCATGTATGTACAAACTTACCTACATACATCCTTCTGAGTGAATATTTTAAAGGCTTTCAAAGTGAAGTTTTTGTATTCATATCCTTGAAAAGACTAAAAATTAGCCCAGGTTTTTGAATGCATACTACCTTCTCCCTTGAGACTGTTTCTAAAAGCATTTGCTTTATTCATATTTTTACTTTTGAAAATGCCAAGAATTGTTGTCCAGTTGTATCACATTGGATAATATTGGAATTAAAATTGGGATGAAACTAATTTTTTAAAACATACAGTGTTGTCAAGACAGACATTCAGCGTTATATTAGTGTTCAGTAGCATGCTCTTTGGATCTGGATTGCATATATTTCAACCTGCACAAGGATGCAGAGCTCATCAAAGTTATTGGTTTGGTCTACAAATCCCACAATCCCACTGGGCACATTGGCTGGGAGATTCTGGGAAGTGCAGCCTGTAAAAGTTAACTTTTCCAAGTTCCAGGAAAATAATTTCTACTGTAGCAGAGCGAAATTATTTGAACAGGATAATGTCAGATGATGATACTTAGAGAAGATCACTTTTCCTCTCTTCCAATTTAGGGAGGAAATTTCCTATTCTCCCAAACATTTATTTTTGTGAATGAGCTCATTGAAATAGTGTTTGCATTTGCTCTTAGTCATCTGAACTTGGTGTGTATAGAGGAAGTCTGGGCATGAACATTTGGAGCAGCAATGTAACCAAAGATGGAATCAAGTGGGAACCATAATATTGGGTCCAAGACGCAGAGAACTGGCGGACTGCCAGTACTTGAATCACACAGGAACTCTAGCTCTGTGTTGGTAATTAGGTGTCTCATTTTGCATTTCATTGACCTCTTTACTCTTCTCAGAGGTATAATTTCTTCATTTGCAAAGTAGTATAGTTGTTAATTAGTACCCAGAGCGACAACAGGGACAGCAACTGCTTTTTTCTTTGCCCAAGGAATGAACAGCTGTTGCTTTTGGCAGCCCTCCCCAACATAGACTCTCTCCAGATGTGCTGGATGACATCGATCCTCCTTAGCTGGCATGGCCAGGGTTGGAAATGCAAGGCAATACATTTGTTGGGCACTCTGAAAAGGCTGCATTATTATTTCCTTTTGTATATGTTTCCTAGTTCTGAGAAGGCAACAAAGGTTAAAACAGATGAAAGTTTACATTGCTAAAATCTACAAAAGTTAAAATATAATTAAAATATTAACAGTATTAAAATCAGTGCAAAAGCTTACCTATTTAAAAATAAAATACAGTCAATATAGCACATTATTTATAAGCTATGTTAATAAGCTATGTTTGGGTATCAGCCAGCACGTCAACGACTTAAATCAAGACATAGTTTTCTTTGATCTACAGAGACACTCGCTGGAACACCCCAGCAAGCGAGAGTCCAAAAGTGGCAGGCCCAAACCCAGAACCTCAATTCATGGGTGATACCAGATGAGAGACTCCCCCCTGGGCACTCAGAAGACTGGGCGACTTGGAAGGCGCTGAACAGATTGCGCTCTGGCACCACGAGATGCAGAGCCAATCTTAAGAAATGGGGCTACAGGGTGGAATCCTCGGCATGCAAGTGCGGAGAAGAACAAACCACTGACCACCTGCTGCAATGCACCCTGAGCCCTGCCACATGCACGATGGAGGACCTTCTTGCGGCAACCCCAGAGGCACTCCAAGTGGCCAGATACTGGTCAAAGGACATTTAACCAAATACCAAATTTGCAAAATCTGTGTGGTTTTCTTTCTTTCTTTCTTTCTTTCTTTCTTTCTTTCTTTCTTTCTTTTTTCTTTTTAATCTCTGTGTTTGTTTTGCTCTGTTAGAATTGTAATACAATGGTTGCTGATGGCACAATAAATAAATAAATAAATAAGCTATGAGCAGTTAGTCCCAAAAGTTATGTCAGTACAAAAACATCTTTGTTTGCTACCAGTTCAGCTTCCCCAAGAAGGGAGTCCCAAAGCCTAGGAGCAACCACTGTTCTCATGTATTCACCAGATGTACCTTTATGAGGTGGAGAATATGCATCCCCTGAAGATATTGAAACCCCTACAGGTTCATACAGCAGAACACAGTCCTTTAAATAATGTGAACCTGCACATTCTGCAGAGGCAACCACCTGTGGCACATGTTAACAGTTATCTACATGAGATGTAGTCAGATCAGATGCCTCCAGGAATGGATGCAACTAGTCAAATGCAAATTGCCCACGGCAAACGCAGCCACTCTGTGGAACTCTATCTTTAAAGGAAGTGTGGCCTCATACAACGCAGGCTGGATCAGTATTCCTAATCTGCCTTTCAGATGATTGGGAGCAACCCTGGGTTTTTTGGTGTATCATGTTTCAGTTTTTTGATCACCATCCAGTCTGTTATACATAGTAGTTTAGAGCTGAAACAACTGTTTTATCAGTAGCCAGTGGAGTTGGCGCAGCAGGGGGGTTGTATGTTCCCTGCCCGCTGCTCCTGTTAGAATCACAGCTGCCGAGCGTTGGACTAGTTGAAGCTTCCGAGCCGTCTTCAAAGGCAACCCCACGTAGAGAGTGTTGCAGTAGTCTAAACGGGATGTAACCAGAGTGTGGACTACCGTGGCCAAGTCAGACTTCCCAAGGTACGGGTGCAGCTGGCGCACAAGCTTTAGCTGTGCAAATGCTCCCCTGGTCACCGCCGAAACCTGGGGTTCCAGGCTCAGCGATGAATTCAGGATCACACCCAAGCTGCGAACCTGTGTCTTCAGGGGGAGTGCGACCCCATCCAACACAGGCTGTAACCCTATGCCCTGTTCGGCCTTACGACTGACCAGGAGTACCTCTAAAAGGAAAATGTCCCATCCTCTTTGAACCACTACTCTCAGAGGGGACCAGCACACTTTCTTCAAAGGAAGTGTGGCCTCATACTTCTTTTAATGCAATCTTTAATCCACTAATGATCACTGAAGGAGTGTTGTGGGGTATTAGCAGTCTGCCCACACTGAAATGTCACAAAATGGAGCATAAATGTTTCTAGTGTATGACAACCCTATGGGGAACATATCACAGGTTTTTCTGGGTCAGAGAGTTTTTGCTTCTAAGCTTCAGTATCATTTCCATACTCTTTCCTTCTTGCTATATTGGTTTGGTTAATGTCTAGTCTGTTAGGAATATTTTAAACAATGTTACAGATTGCTCATTACTTTCAAAGCTTTAATTAGGGTGGAAATTGGGTGACCTTCCAAGGTGAAATTGAGCTGCATCTCCCAACAACCTTAGCCATCTTGGCCAATGGTAAGGAATGTTAGAAATTGTAGTCCTAAAGCATTTGCGGGCTCCTGTGTTTTCTACTCTGCTTCAATTGGTCCTTAAATAAAGTAATAGTTTATTATAACAATGAATAGATTTAGAAAGCACAGTTTTAATATGTGCAAATCATCTATAAGGATTATTTAAATGAATGCGTTCCATAGAAAATTTAATATTAAGTCATCTGCAGCTGGAAAATGCAATAATCTTTCAGCTGTGTGGGTAGATTAGTATAGCAATTGCTGAATTTAAACTTAAACCTAACTGTGAATAAAAGAATTAATAGAACCAAGATGGCTAGAAGTTCCTTCATGGTCACTGGCCATGGTTGGGAAAGGGGTTTACAGATAAATGGAAACCCAGCCTATGCTTCTTTCCTTCCCCTAACTAAAGGCGATATAAGGCGGGCATAATGTGGAGAAAAGCTTTTATTACAATGCCTAGAATCTCCTAGCTAACATGACCATACAGATTTTGGGAGTCCTGTGCTCTGATAGATAGATAGATAGATAGATAGATAGATAGATAGATGATAGATAGATAGATAGATAGATAGATAGACAGATACAATCTTCCATTTGAAGAGGAAAGGCTGCTTCTAAGCCCCGAAAAGCTGACGGCATCTTTAATAGTACACTTCTCTGACAACTCAACCCAAGAGTGCTGGATTTATTTGATGATGACAGGATTCCTGTAAGAAACTCAAATATTACAAAATGTCATAGATCTCCCATTATCCCTCCTTCTGTAAAGAACTAATTCCAGTAAGTACTGACCTCAGAACCTCTCTCAATATTTGGGTGTGTGATGCACATAGCAACACCACTACCTGGTATTACTGATTTTTTCCCCAAAAGGCAATGCTGCTAGAAGTGGCATTTTGGTGATGTTCTCTTAATGGCACAGCTGCTTTTGTCTAGATATTCAAGTCGGCTCTTGATTCAACTACTTAAGTATGCATAGATTTCCTTACAAAGAAGCACCCTGTCTGCTTTATTCACTAATACAAATGCACATGCCTGGATATTTCAGTCATTTTATTAGTACAATAGCACTTATTTATTGTGAGCTCTGTGTGTGTGCATTTTCAAGTCACCTACCAACATATGATGATCTCATGACTTTCACTGGGTTTTCTTAAGCAAAGAATACTCAGTTACGGTTTTACTAGATTTTTTCTGAAATATAGTCTATACTACCTGATATTTTTTACCGCAGTGGTTCTTAACCTGTGGGCCGTGGACCACCATTGAGTTGCGGGAAAAAAAAACTGGTCTGTGAGCCTACTTCCTCTTTATTTATTTACTTTTACTTTTATTTTCTTTTAATTTCCATTCCTTTCGCACCATCTGCCACTCCTTCCCTGTCACTGACCATGGCATATGTTCTGTATCAGAAACTAGAGCTGATGTGGTCTATCCAATGCAATTTTCTGAATCAACACACCAAACCGAATCTAAAGTTGACTGAAAATTGATTCATAATCCTTTTGGTACTAATGTTGGAAAGTTGTCCTAGTCAAAGTGGTCCCTGGTCCAAGTGGTGCTTGGTCCAAATGGTCCCTGGTCAAAAAAAGGTTTGGAAGCCACTGCTTTACAGTCTTCCATCCAGTTACTAAACAGGGCAGATCCAGGTTCTCAACCTGGGGGTCGGGAGGGGGGTGCCAGAGGGGTCATCAAAGACCATCGGAAAACACAGTATTTTCTGTTGGTCATGGGGGTTCTGCGTGGGAAGTTCGGCACAACTTAAATTAGTAATCTTTTGGGGATAACATTTAGGTGAAGCCCTGCAAAATGTTACAGAATTGTTTTCTCATGATGACATATTATATCTTTAAGTAAATACTTGTAAAATTTCTGCTTTCTGTCTCCTTGATGTCCTACAGTATTCTAGTGGGATGATAGCAAGGAACTACCAGAGCGAGTCATCTTTCTTACTTCGCATCTTTGTTCCTTAAAAAAAAAAATTACTTCACAACTCTGCTGCATTTATTTATGTATTTACCGTTGCTGTGTCTAACCATTGTAAGCTGCTCTGAAAAACGTTTCACTGAGAAGAGGAGTATTTAAATCATGCCCCCCCCCCATGACTTCAAAATGGGTACTTTGAGTTTATATAAATTATATGAAATGCAGAGTAAAATAAAAATCTAAATAAGGATAAGATTCAAGAGCTTGGCTTTAAAAAAAAGGCACAGTATTTTTAGACATTTACTCCACAGCTCGTGCTTGTAGGCTGTCTTTTACCTAATAGCTATTAATGGTATAAATTTATGCTTTCTGACAGTGGAATTAGTGTAAATCTGATGACTGCACATGCTGCTTATGCATGACAGCCAAAGCTAAGCAAGCCTTGGGTTGGAAGGGTGTTAAATAATGAAGAGTGAACAGATCAAAATTGTTAATTGTATAAAGATGATTTCAAAACTAGATGCTATCCATGTTGTGTACACACAGTACATAAATTGCATGTTGCCCCTTTGGCATATATAGATATGCTGTATGGTATGTGTGTCTAATTTTACTATTGAAATGTGTTCTTTATTGTGATGAACTACCCTGGGACTTGCCTGGGAGAGGGGCAAGAGCATGATGATTCCAACATCTCCTGTGCTTCATAAGAAAATGAACATGAATCACAGAAGAGAAGTTTCCAAACTGTACAACACAATAAAGATACAATTGTTACATGGCAGCATTACTAAACCTGGGGCTCAGGACCCCTGGGGGGTCATGAGGGGGGGTCAGAAGAGTCACCAAAGACCATAAAAAAACACAGTATTTTCTGTTGGTCATGGGGGTTCTGTGTGGGAAGTTTGGCCTAATTCTGTCATTCGTGGGGTTCAGAATGCTCTTTTATTGTAGGTGAACTATAAATCCCAGCAACTATGCTTCCAAATGTCAAGATCTATTTTCCCTGAACTAGTGTTCACATTTGGGCATATTCAGTATTCGTGTCAAGTTTGGTCTAGATCCGTCATTGTTTGAGTCTACAGTGCTCTCTGGATGTAGGTGACCTACAACTCCAAAACTTAAGGTCAATGTCCACCAAACCCTTCCAGTATTTTCTTTCGGTCATGGGAGTTCTGTGTGCCAAGTTTGGTTCAATTCCATCTTTGGTGGAGTTCAGAATGATCTTTGATTGTAGGTTAACTATAAATCCTAGCAACTACAATTCACAAATGACAAAATCCACCACCACCACCCCACCCCACCGCCAACCCCACAAGTATTCAAATTTTGGTGTATTAGGTATTTGTGCCAAATTTGGTCGAGTGAATGAAAAAACATCCTGCATATCAGATATTTACATTATGATTCACCACAACATGAGGAACTGTACATGAGGAACTGTATTAAGTGGTCATGGCATTAGGAGGGTTGAGAACTACTGTTATGTCGTAAGACCGAACAGGGTACAGGGTTACAGCCTGTGCTGGACAGGGTCACACTCCCCCTAAAAACACAGGTACGCAGTCTGGGAGTTCTCCTGGATTCATCGCTGAGCCTGGAACCCCAGGTTTCAGCGGTGGCCAGGGGAGCATTCGCACAATTAAAACTTGTGCGCCAACTGCGTCCGTAACTTGGGAAGGCTGACTTGGCCACGGTAGTACACGCTTTGGTTACATTCCGCTTAGATTACTGCAACGCTCTCTATGTGGGGTTGCCTCTGAAGACTGCTCGGAAGCTGCAGCAAGTACAACGCGCGGCAGCCAGATTACTAACGGGGGCTGGGTACAGGGAGCACACCACTCCACTGTTACTCGAACTCCACTGGCTGCCGATTAGCTTCCAAGCACAATTCAAAGTGCTGGTGTTAACCTATAAAGCCCTAAATGACTCCGGCCCTGTTTACTTTTCCGAACGTATTCTCCCCTACGAACCATGAAGACCATTAAGATCATCTGGAGGGGCCCTGCTCTCAGTCCCACCGCCTGCACAAGCACGGCTGGTGGGGACGAGGGACAGGGCCTTCTCGATGGTGGCCCCTCGACTTTGGAACTCCCTGCCATTAGAGATCAGAACTGCCCCCTCCCTCATGACGTTCAGGAAACTAACAAAGACCTGGTTGTGGAACGTGGCATTTGACAACTGATTTAATTCTTTGCCCACATGAAAGGAGGATGATGAAAGGGATTGTGATGGTGTCGGATGATTTGGCTCTTTTAACTGTGATGATAATGTTTTTCATGTATAGTGCTGATATTTTAATCGTGTTATGAAGTGGCATTGTGTTGTTATTGTATATTTTTTGTATGTTAACACATGTTGTGAACCGGTCCGAATCCCTCTTTGAAGGTGAGAGGGTCGGTATATAAAACCTCGAAATAAATAAATAATAAATAATAATAATGAAGACATGTCTACTTGCTTCATAAAATACTTGTTGCAGTAGACCCGAAAGTAACACTTGCAAAATGGACCACTTCTTATTCCACACTTTGATAGTGATAAATCCCAGGGAGATAACGGATACAGAGAAATGCTCCCACTGAAAAAAAGATTCTCTAGTCTCTCCCCCCCCCCCCCCGCCACCCCCCAACTTCAATACAGAGCTGATTTCTACGGTCTCAGCAGTTACCACCCACTCTCTTGTTGTACTTCAGAATCTCTTCTTTAACTTGGAGAGGTTTTGGAGGAAGGTGGGAGTTGGAAATAAAGGCGGCAGAAAAGAAGCAGGGAGTATTTTGAGAAATATTAGAAAGCAATTTCATTTGAACATGCAATAGACTTGATTTTTTTTAAAAAGGAAGGTGATTACTTAAAGAGTGTTTCCTGATATTTTAGTTCCTGGACGATGACGTATATTTATAAACTTTCCTAACTTCTTAGGAGCCTAATGTTTCCTAACCCATTCCACCACAGACTGCTAGTGCATGATGCTCACTCTGACTGATTCTCTGTAGGATCATCCCCAGACCCTGAAAATATTGGTGCTTTGTCTGTTTTTTAAAATAAATATATCGGATGAAAACAATTCAAATGGTAAGAAATTGAAAATGTCTTCTAATCTTTTAAAATAGGTTGAAAGCATCTACAAAAGTTTTTTTTTAAAAAGCACAAATGGGTTGCTTATTGTATATTCATGTTTTTCAAAAGAATTGTATGTCTGATTTCTTTAGTCTGAGATGGTTCCTGGTGGTGGACGTGGAATCTCCTTTTTCTTTGCATTTGCAGGCCCGGGCTTTGTGTGACATGCATATGAGTCTCTGCATTCTTCTGAGGACCCTTTACTCTTCTTTTCCACAGGGACATTTGTCTCGGCTTTCACAGTGCTGTGCGGAGCCCGGACTGACCTTCCCGACAGGCACGTCTGCTGTGTGTTTTGGTTGAATATTGCAGCCGCTCTGATTCAGATCCTCACAGCGATTGTGATGGTTGGCTGGATCATGAGCATATTTTGGGGAATGGACATGGTCATTCTTGCCAGTAAGTAGGCTATACTCTTTCTTTCTTATTATTACAGGGATGCTGGGAAGTAGGTTATTGGCTACACTGAGGACACTTCCAGACAGCACAAAAATGCGGGTTATAAATGGAAGTTAAAAATCCTTGGATCTAACTGCAGGTCCACACACAGACCTGTTAGTCCCAGGATTAAGTCCCCCACTGTCCCCACAGACTTCCTTTGAATGGAGGGTGGGTGGGGGGCATCTTTTAAAAATCACTCCATTATGCACTGGACCATATATGCAATTACACACATATACAAATATGTTAACATAAATATAAGCAGATTTGCACGTGTGCATATGAGGTTCAGCACATAACAGAGTGAATTAAAAACAAAACAAAAAACTTCCACCGGAGACAATCAAGGACTTGGCTGCCAACATAGGAAATTAATGAATACACATCTCCTAAGCCCCCTCTTCCATGGGAGCAGCAGATTCTCACCCTCAAGTTAAACGTCCTAAGCTAATTTCATTGTAAAAGATCATCTATCTACATGCATACACAATGGATCTGATAGTTATCTGGTTTGGGAAATGGCTGGAGGGATTTTGACCACGATCCCCTTTCTGAAGGTATTATGCAAATAGGGCAACAGACAGGTGGCGGCCTTCAAGTTTCATTTTGATACATATATTTAGAAAAAAGTTTATACATTCTTTATAAAGAATTAATACAGTATAGGAAAGATACAAATTACACAAAAATCATTAAATTGATACATTTTATTAAAGGGTTGGAATTGATAGCATTTGCAGGGTACAGCTTTTGCTAAGCCCTTTCTGGAACCTGTAGAGTTTTGGCATGTCATAACTCTGGATCTCTGGAAAAGATTTTTTAAAAAAACAAATCATATTATTTGCTTAATGTCTCTTAGTGAACTATAAATCTTTTGAGGGGGGCATATCATTAATCGTTAACATAATTGCATTAGCCTTTGTGGGTACCCACTTACTCATCATTTTTCTAAACTAAAAAAATCCCAAACATTATTCACTTTCGTCATACTGGAAGTATTCCAATTTCCTGTTGTGGTTGATGTATTTTGAAAGCATTCCAGCTCTGCCATATCATTTCTGAAAAGCGACAATCAGAATAGTGCCCAGAGAGAAAGAGAGGGAGAGGGATTTATTTGTGTTAGTTGGATAATAAGCTGCACAGGGTTCAAGTTATTAAATGTATCCAAATTTCAAGGCTTTTAAAAAAGGTGTGTGCTGCTATCTCTTATGCTGTTGGTTGCTTATTTATCCCCTTTCCAAACAAACACTGAAAACATAAGTCACCCATGTTCTTGGAATGACTCCAGAGCTATAACTTTGTCCAGCCTCGAATCTTGTGGTGCCTTTAAGAGTAATTTATTTTTGCATTTGTCCCTTTTGATTATACTCAATATCCACAGTTGCCCTGGATTAGGCTGCATTCACAAATTTAGTTCTGTTAACAGAGGTTTTATAGGCAGTGGTCCAAATGAACTTGCATCAGATTTGTCTAAAGGCATTAATTGGAAATTAATTGGAAATTTGATACCTAATGTGGATTAACCTTTTGCCACATTTTCTGTGCACTTGATTGTAATTTATTGATGGGGAATTCTGAGAACTGTAGTGCAACACATCTGAAGGACATCAGGTTGGAAAAGGAGCTCTAGATGCTATGAGGCCTAAATTTATATATTTACAATGTTAAGAATTTTTTTAAAAAATCTTTTAAAAATGTGATATAATTTAAGAAACTTGGAAACTTCTTTAACTTCTTTAACTTTAGAGGTGCTACTCTATTACTTATCTATCACTTCACTTCACTTGCTTAGTTTTCGCCTCTCAGTTACTGTTGTGCTTTGATTACTTCTGATAGTTGTGTCTTTCCTTTTCTCTTTTCATGTTTCTTTCATGTTCTCTAAATCATCAACACAGTTTCACAAGGTATGTTTTTCTCTCAATTCCCTTTACTCTTCTCTGATGAAAATCTTAACATTGCTTTTTCTAAGAAAAAATGTTTCAGCAATCTGGGACTGCATGATCTACATGTTTGCGTCAATCTGTAAATAGAATTTTGCTTTGAAATCTTGTTTCCATACTTGGTTTATGAAATGCAGATGAATTTAGTTATATTTTCTCCCTGGTGGCAATCCAAATGTATTTGGTTGTTTCCTTCTAAAAACATAGTCGGAATGCCCTTCTACACATGTATTGTAATGCAGTTCAAAGCCATCTTGAGGTCAGGGTGACCACAAAGCATATGGCGACCCCAATGTGCACTGCAACACACATCAAGCCAGAAACAGAGCAGTAAAAAAGGACCAGAAATTCCAGAATAAGCCATAAAACCCATTGAAGCTGATCAGTGTATATCCTATGCAGAGCAGGAAGCTGAAATCAAAATGTAGACGCAGGTTCAGAGCAACAATTGTTCAGCAACTTAATGTTTTCTCAGGTTGGTTAATTGTTGTTGTTGCTTTAAAAATAACTTTTAGTACTGTGTGTGCTTTATTTATAAATCAGTATAATGTATAAATGGAGAGCAGGTTTTGGAATCAAAATTCTGATGCTGGTATATTTTCCATAATATTGCATATTCAATTTTAGCTGCTACCATCATGTAAAGAAAAAATATTTTCTGTTGTTGTAATACTTGTTTATCTAACAATCTCAATTTTTAAAAAAGATCTGATTTCAGTGGGATTAATAGAAGACATAATAGAAGCCACCTCTATTAAAGCAGCTTCACTGATTGCTGATAAGTTTCTGTTCCCAATTCCACCCTGTTCATCTTTCAGAAAGATCTAAAAATGTGGATGTTCCACTGGGGATTAGACAGTTCCCCAAATAATTTTGGCCCCCTGTTATGACCCAAAATCTAGTCCTTGCACTTTACTACTGTTCCCTGCCAAGAGATATAGGGCCCTTTCACACAGCTCCATATCCTGGTGAAAAAAGTAAAAACCCCTTGCAACTGTTTGTATTCAGCTTCCTTGTGCAGTACTGTTACTAAGTGTTATCGGCTCTGAAGAAGTTGAGGAAATAGTTTTAAATGCATGGGGTAAATACTGTGATTCTTAGGGTTTGTAATACAGTGAGCAGCACCCAGTACTGCACTCACCTCTTCCTTTGCACAGTTGTGGAGTATGCATAACACTACTTGAATTTAGAATAATAGAATCATAGAATTGGAAGAGACGTCATGGGCCATCCAGTCCAACCCCCTGCCAAGAAGCAGGAAAATTGCATTCAAAGCAACCCCAACAGATGGCCATCCAGCCTCTGTTCAAAAGCCTCAAAAAAGAAGCCATACTCTGGGGCAGAGAGTTCCACTGCTGAAAAGCTCTCACAGTCAGGAAGTTCTTCCTAATGTTCAGATGGAATCTCCTTTCTTGTAGTTTGAAACCATTGCTCCGCGTCCTAGTCTCCAGGGCAGCAGAAAACAAACTTCGATCCCTCCTCCCTATGACTTACCTTCTCAATTTCACCCACCTCCCTAAAGTCTTCCAGGGTTCTGAGAGAAGACCTTGGGAATATTACTTTATGAACTAAAACTACTAGAATCCTAGACTGGCCAAACTGGCTGTAGAATTCTGGAGGATATAGTCCAAAATAAGAACTCTGTAAATCTCTGAATCAGAGTAGTTCTCATGAGATGTTTTTCACTTGGGTACTTGGAACAAAATACCGTGCTGCATTTCCTCTTCCAAAGGGTACATGCTCTCCTACGATGCTGTTTTGGCACCAGTAGAGCATAAAGATAACTTCCTGTTTGTTTCTTTCTTTTCTGTTTGTCTTCCTTTCTACTCAGCGGAGCGGAGATGCCGAGCAGCAGAGAATGACCTTCACTGATCACTCTGATGGCCAACTACACTTTGGCAGATGATTTTTTGGACTGGCACAACCACCCCCTTGGCATGATGGGCAAACCATTTCAAAAGCAGGAGGGAGCCACTGGTTAGACGGGCATTGAGGAGGATGGTGCCGGAGCAGACATCAGCAGAAGGGGACCTGCTAGTTAGAGATGTTGCTGTTTTCTCCACCCACGGGGTGGGGAACGCTCAGAAACATTTCACTCCTTTGTGACTCGCTGAGAAAACAGCCTTACTGTGAATAGCAAAGGAGGAGAGAAAATATTTATAGATATGTGTACAAGATGTAAACACTTCGATGGGATAACATGTTTCCCAAGAGACATTATTTGACTATTTTCTGGGTGCAGAAGAGAAGGGTTCAAATGTGGCCTTTCTTGCTCTGTGTGTTTTGTATGTGTGGTTTTTAACAGTAATCTTTGACAATTGGATTCCTGTAGCCATCCTGAGATTTTGCTTGCTGTTTTCGTATATCCTTTGTCTTTGTTAAGGTTGTTCAGGTTCAGCTCTTTCTATGTTCTTTCCCTGTCATCTCCCAGCCTTCTGAATGCTGAGAAGAATTTTTGATATGTTGCCTGCTTGCAAACAAGAAGCTGGTTCTTGCCAAGATGCATAATCACTCCATGCTTTTATGTAGACACTGGGGTGGGAATATAAGGGGCAAGTTTTAAAAGATTATAATAAGGGGGCTTTAGTTTTGTTGTATTTCATGAAGAGTGGGGAAAGGAAGACTTCCCACTGAAGCTTCTGAACAAACTGTGCTGCTAAATGTTACTGTACTTTTGAAATGTGTATATACAACAGATTGTATTTTGTAGCCTGTATGCAGTAAAGCTGTGACCTCTTGTCTACATTCCTAGCTTATATGCCTACATGCTTAGCTGCAAACACAATTAATCAATACTCCCAAGATGTGCGTACATAAAGCCAAGGGTCAAATCAAGCAAGGAGAACTCCCCTGCATCTTAACATTCATTTAATACAGTGTTTCTAAACAGGGGGGGGGGGTCCTGAGGGGGTGTCAGGGGGTCGCCACAGACCATCAGAAAGCACAGTATTTTATGTTAGTAATGAGGGTTCTGTGTGGGACATTTGACCCAGTTTTATTGCTGATGGGGTTCAGAATGTTCTTCGGTTGTAGGTGAACTCCCAGCAACTACCACTCCCAAATGTCAAGATCTATTTTCCCCAAACTCCACTAGTGTTCACAATTGGGCATTTTGAGTTTTTGTGCCAAGTTTAGTCCAGATCCAGCATTGTTTGAGTCCACAGTGCTCTCTGGATGTAGGTGAACTACAACTCCAAAACTCAAGGTCAGTGCCCACCAAACATTTCAAGTATTATCTGTTGGTCATGGGAGTTCTATGTGCTAAGATTGGTTCAATTCCATTATTGGTGGAGTTCAGAATGCTCTTTGATTGTATGTGAACTATAAATCCCAGCAATTACAACTTCCAAAGACAGATTCAATCCCCACTCAAATCCCAACAGTATTCAAATTTGGGCATCTTGGTATTTGTGCCAAATTTGGTCCAGTGAATGAAAATACATTCTGCATATCAGATATTTAAATTATGATTCATAACATTAGCAACATTACAGTTATGAAGTAGCAACAAAAATAATTTTATGGTTGGGGTCACCACAACATGAGGAACGGTGTTAAGGGGTTGCGGCATGAGGAAGGTTGAGAACCACTGATTTAGTAGCTTCTCTTAATCCAAAATGGGTATGCTCCACCGTAAGAGGATGGGAGAATTGAACATCCTGTGGTAAACTGATGGCCAAGTGGGTCCTGCTCCAGTTTATGGAAGAACCTGAAAAGCTCACTCTTTCAACCATTGTAACCATCTGAACAGGGGAACGCTGAGAAAACACATCTTAAAGGATGCTATCTTCATTCAGCCACATTAAATATGGGCTGAATGAAAAGGAAAGAATGCAGCCAAGGCGATAAAAGCTTTCTAATCCCACTGGTTCTCGTAAAAGAGACTTAAATATGTGTGTAGCTTTCCCAGTAGAATCCATGCAAATTCTAAAGTACTATATTCTCATTTGGTTGGATTGTGCCCTTGCTATTTTTGAAGCCAGGCCTGAAGGACTATGTACATACATATTAATTTGCTTCAGGATAAGCGATATTTGGAGTATGTTCTTTTACATTTCAGTGCCTGTTTTTAAAGAACAAAATCGCCCACGTTTTAGAATAACAATGGAATGGGTTTGATTGCTAGGTGCTCTTGAATCCTTTTCCTTAAATAGTACTAAGGATTATGAAGAAAAGCACCCAGCTGTCCTTGTCATTGCATTGCAGTTCTTGAAGAATTCTTCTACTTTGTGGGTGTGAAGGGAGAGCTATGCTGGTCGTGTTAGAAAACTTTTGCAGTGTCCTTTCATGCTAACTGAGCAAGATCAGAATTGGTGGCTTTGCAACCAGTTATTTTTAAAACAAATTGTTTCCAGGGAGATGCCATAGAAATGTAAACTTTGCTTTTTTGTGTATGTCTGTCAGGAGTGACTTGAGAAACTGCAAGTCACTTCTGGTGTGAGAGAATTGGACATCTGCAAGGACATTGCCCAGGGGGCACCTGGATGTTTGATGTTTTACCACCCCTGTGGGAGGCTTCTCTCATGGGAAGCTTGAGGTGACAGAGGAAGCTCAACCCACTCTCCCTGGATTCAAACCGCTGACCTATTGGTCAGCAGTCCTGCTGGCACAAGGGTTTAACCCACTGCGCCACCAGGGGCAACTTTACTGAATATATGCAAGATGTTATTCATTAGGCACTAAACAACATCGTTCTTAATGCTTTTTAAAAGTCACTTATTTAGAGGACTGTTTCATTCAATTTCAAAATATTTAGTGAGCTGGTCATATTGGGTAAATAGAGCTTAACAGACCAAATAATGCCCTGATTTGGAGCATATGCTCTAAGTTGTCAAGCCATAGGACAACATAGTTCACTGAGACTTGAAAAATAATATCCCCAAATGGCAGCACTACATAGGTAGATATGAAATGGGAATCTTAATATCTAAGCAATGCAAAATTAAGCTGATGATTATACAGCTTTGAAATATTAAAGTGCAAAATATTATTTTTATTTCTTACTTCCAGTCTCCAAGTGCAGAGGAACATAGTAGTCTGATCTGATATATGTTAAGATAAGTGGAGAAGATCCAAAGTGGTGCACTGGTTGGGGGTATCTCTCCAGAGAAATATCCTGATAGGTATCATCATTCAAGTACACTGTTTATCTTGTACTCTTGAAAGAATTTTGTAAGGAAATGTATGATCTTGAAAAGCTCTTCTTTAAATGTGTTTTGGTATGATCTTTTTTGAAAGGTGCACAACTAACATAGCAATTGAACAGCACGATCTGGTATTGCAATGGCTGGACTACTTTGTCAGAGGTCCTTTGGACGCCTTCACTGCTTGCTCAGCCAAAAATCTTTGCCAGGTAACCAACTTGAGCCGAGGTGGGAATGCTTCAATTTTCCCTTCAAATAGCATGCACTCTCTTGGTAACTACTGCAAATCCATCTAATCAGCAATTATTCCAGCATTCGCCTGCAGATGACATAAAACCCAGGCATTTGCTACAGATGGAGAGCTAGTAGAAACAAGCTGAAATAGTCTTTGTAGGTGGTTTGCTGTTTATTGGTTTCCTGTTGGCAATGGAGAACAAAACTCATGAAATGGTTTGAGCTCAAATTAAGATTCTGGAGATTGGGTTTCAAATCTTTGTTTGGCCATGGAAACCCAAGCAGGCTAGGGCTTCTGAGAGTCGGAGACAAAAACAGCTGGAGGGCCACAGTTTGAGGATGCCTGTTAGAGGTGCTACATGGTCATGTTTTTAACCAGACCTGGTACTTCCTGCATTGTCTGCAAGTCTCATTTCCTCTCCTGTAACTAATGGCTGTGTTCTCTTACAGACTATTGCTTTTAGAATCTAGGTGCTTTTAGTCTTTGAACACCAGGATGCAAGGAACTATTGATAGGAATGGGCAACTGTGGAAGGGTTGGAGCACATTTTTCTTAGGATGGCAGAGATAAGTGGCAAAACTTCTGCATATTGAATATTGCTGCAATTTTGATCCAGCTTTGGTGATAGAGAATGAAAAAAATCATCCTATATTAAGTTTTTGTAGTAGACTGGGAGCTTCAGAGGGTTTTCCCATGTGAAAATTAGAGCTCTCTTGGTGCTATGTGGCCAACAGGCCATTCTGACTCCTCACCTCACCTCCCATCTGTTTGACTCAGTCCGCCCGGCTGCAAGACACACTGGGAAAGGCCTCAACAGACCTCCTTTCTTTCTTTCTCTCCCTTCCACCCTTCCTTCTTTTTGCTTTATCTTTCTCCCTTTCAATCTTTCTCTCCCTCCACTCTTCCATCTCTCTGCCTTTCCCCCTCCTTTTCTTCCTTGCACCTTCCTTCCATTCCTTTTCCGTCTCTCTGCCTTTTCTTTCTCCCTTTCCTTCTTGTATCTTCCTTCCATTCCCTTCCCCTCTCTCTGTTTTTTCTTTCTGCCCTTCCTTCTTGCACCTTCTTTCCATTTTTATTCCCTTTCTCTGCCTTTTCTTTCAAGGCTCCTTGAAAGAAGGTTTGCCTAATCCTAAGGTGTTACTCTTCGTTGCTGGAAGATTTGGTGATGTATCACTATTTGTAAAGAAGGAATTCTAAGCGCACAGCAACAACACCTTTTTGGCCAAATTACAAAGAGGGTGCTTTTTGCTGCTGCACATTACATTTGCCAGCAAATCTTTTTTTGGTTTAAGTGTCTTCAAAATTGAGGTGTGCATTAGATATGATGGCAAATTAGAGTAAATACAGTCGTTCAGAAATGTGGATTGTAACTCCCATCATTTTTCACAATTGGTTATGCAGGTGAGGTCTGATGGGAGTGGTAGCCCAGAAGCTTCTAGCTACAAGATCATCGCGGTTAGGTGCTGAAAGCTGTTTGGTGCCTTCATCGCTGTTTGGTGCTGAAAGAACAACCCCTGGGATGACCCAGGTGGCACGGAGTACATAGTGTGCCTGGCTTCAGAGGGTTTTCTTGGAGCTTCTTTGGTCACGTCATGTGTGTGCTAGCAAGAGCAAGCAGCGTTAGTCAGAGGACAGTTGCTATGGAAATCTCAAACTCTTAAGGGTTGCCTTGTGTCTTCCAAGACTGCATCTTTTTAATTATGCTTTTGTGTTGGCTGCTTTTATTGTTTCAGCAGTGTTGGCAAAGATAGCATCTTACATAGTACAAATGGAGTTGGGGACATATAATTTGCATGCAAATGTGATTGTTTTATTGTATTGGGTTTTCTTTTAAAAACTGATTGTATTAATTCAGCAGCTTGATTGAAGCACAAAAGGAGCTAAGAGTCTATGTGACGATTTAAGCAAATGCATATTGGATTTTGCCTGTCAGACTGAATTTGAGTGTTCAATCCATTTTAATTAGTGACGGACCTGTTTTCAACAGGCTGGCAACTTGACTATTTGAATAATATCCTAGAAATGAAAAAGAAACAGAATAGAGTGAGATTTCCTTGAGAGTTCCTAAAAATAATAGCCCTTCCTTTTTTGAATACTGGTTGTATAAGTATTACTAAGGGACTATTATTACTTTTCAAAGTCAATGCTAGCAATAAGTCTATTGCTAGCATTGACACAAAATCAAGGGATGATAGAACCCCACCTTATTGTCACACATTTCTATCATTTCTTTTTTGCAGTTTCTCATGTCACTCCTGACATGGAAAAAAATGTACACTCTGTGAAAAAAGAATGCTCAGAAAAGTCTGCATCCTTGACAAGAAAATAGGTCTTGACACATTTAAGATGCATCTACACCAGGCATGGGCAAACTTGGGCCCTCCAGGTGTTTTGGACTTCAACTCCCACAATTCCTAACACCCTCAAGCTCACTCCCCCCCCCCCCCCCCCAGCCACTTAAGCAGAAAGGAAAGGGCCTGAGGCTGCTAGGAATGGTGGGAATTAAAGTCCAAAACACTTGGAGGGGCCAAGTTTGGCCATGCCTGAGCTACACTGTAGAATTAATGCAGTTTAACATCATCTTACCTTTCATGGCTCAATGCCATGGAGTCAGTTTTTAGCCTTCTTTGCCAAAGAATGTTGATGTCTTGCCAAACCTCAACTCCCAGATTTCCATAGCACTGAACCTTGGCAATTATAGCAATGTCAAACTGCAATAATTTTATAGTGTAGGTGCATTTTGCTTAGATAGACTGTGTAGATGCGACCTTAGATACCCTGACAAGGAAAATAATCAACTCTTGTAAGATATTTATTAAATTTCAGGACCAGTGTTTTTTTTTCCTTGGGGGGGGGGGGGGGTGCAGAAAAAATCCACTTTTTGGTGCTGAAAATTACATATTTTGCTCAAAGTGTATTTTCCAGCACCAAAATGTTGCTTTTTATGCAAAAATGGTTTTGCGCAAATTAATTTCATTTCATTTTCAGAAAATGCTTATAACTTTGCCCGACATAGAACAACATACAAGAATGAAGTCAGTGAAGGTTGACTTCAATATAGAAGGTGACTTCCTGAATTAAAGTTCTGTCGCTATCTTGAAGGGTCTGTACATGATTTGAACCACTAGAAAAACTTCTGAAAGTCACTCTTGATGCATAGAAGGCATCACACATTCACATGGCTGAGACCTGTGTACAATACTCTAATCAGGAACACTTGAAAAGAGTTCAAGGAGATGACAGCTGAGTGTTTGGAACTGAAGGATAGAGGAAATCAGTGATTGAAGGTACTCCACTTTCAAATAAAAGGAAAGATCTTAGTTGGCAGAGTTCAAGTTTCACTGTATGGAGGGATGCATTTTGAATGCTGTTCTCTTGCAGATATCTCCTTTGGACAAGACATCTATAAATGCAATCTTTTCCTTTTTTGTGTTCATGCTCTAGACGAGAATGTTAACAAACCACTGCCTACTTCTCTAAATAATTCAAGAAGGTATTTTTTTAATGCCAGTGTTCATTCTAGTTCTCCTATAAGTCTATGGAAGCCAGTCAACATGCTTTGGTGGTTCATTGTATGAATTCCATTAGTACCTACAACTATTTTTATTGAAGTCTATCATTAGAATGCCTTTTATCGAACTACAGAATAAACATATGCTGGGTCAGGCTGTAGGTCCATCTAACCCAGTAGCAACATAGAAACCTGCTTCATATCAGCTCAGGCTATACGGCAAATTGCTTCTGGTGTAAGAGAATCAGCCATCTACAAAGACGTTGCCCAGGGGACATTCAGGTGTGTTACTATCCTGTGGGGAGTCTTCTCTCATGTCCTCCATCACTGCTCAAGCAGCGAGCTTTGAAATGGTTGAGCAGAAGCTCTCTGAAGCTTTAGGTGCTCTTACTGCCTATTATAGGAAAACCAAGCTGATTTCTAATCCATCCAAAACAGGGGTCCTCAAACTTTTTAAACAAGGGGCCAGGTCACAGTCCCTCAAACTATTGGAGGGCCAGATTATAATTTGAAAAAAAGCATGAATGAATTCCTATGCATACTGTACATAACTTATTTGTAGTGCAATGATTAAAATGAAGAACAATTTTAACAAGCATAAACTTATTAGTATTTCAATGGGAAGTGTGGGCCTGCTTTTGGCTGATGAGATAGGATTGTTGTTATTGTTGTGTGCTTTCAAGTTGTTTCAGACTTAGGTTGACCCTGAGCGAGGTCTGGGTAAATGGCCTTGGAGGGCCGTATCCGGCCCTCGGGCCTTAGTTTGAGGACCCCTGATCTAAAAGGTAGACATGTGCTTTTCATCTTAAAAACAGCATTTCGAGCTCTGCAGATTAACCTATGAAGGAATCCCACTGAAGCATTGCAGCACACCAAAGTACCTGGGAGTCACTCTGGACCATGGTTTGACTTACAAGAAGCGCTGCTTGATTATTAAGCTAAAAGTGAGCGCTAAAAAGAATATCATACAAAAGTTGACTGGCACAATCTGGGGATCACAACCAGATACAGTGAAGACATCTGCCCTTGCTTGCACTTTGCTACTCTGCTGCTGAATACTCACGCCCAGTGTGGAATACATATCACCACATTAAAACAGTGGATGTGACTCTTCATGAGACATGCTGCATTATCACAGGATGTCCTTGTCCAACACCGCTGGAGAAATTATACTGTTTAGCCAGTATTGCACCGCCTGACATCTGTCGGAAAGTAACAGCCAATAATGAAAGGACCAAGGCATTGACATCTCCAGCCCATCCGCTGTCCGGATATCAGCCAGCATGCCAACGTCTTGAATCAAGAAACAGCTTCCTGAGATCCACAGAGATACACACAGCAAGTGAGAGTCTAAAAGTGGCAGATAAAAACCTGGAACCTCAATCAGTGGCTGATACCAGATGAGAAACCCCCTCCTGGGCACACAGAAGACTGGGCGACTTGGAAGGTACTGAACAGACTGTGCTCTGGCACCACGAGATGCAGAGTCCATCTTAAGCAATGGGGCTACAAAGTGTAGTCCACGACATGCGAGTGTGGGAGAAGAGCAAACCACAGATCACCTACTACAACAGAGTCTGAGCCCTGCCAAATGCACAATGGAGGACCTTCTCACAACGACACCAGAGGCACTCCAAGTGGCCAGCTTCTGGTCAAAGTACATTTAGCATAATGCCAAGTTTTTAACCTTGTAGTTTTGTATACATTATAACTGTATTCTCAATTTGCTTCTGACATGATAAATAAAAAAAAGCTCAGGCTATTTGTCAATATTGATCTTTGGTCTATTAATCAGAAAGTCTCAGATAGTTGATCCTTACATTGATTTATTATAATTGCCAGTGCCTTGGTATCCAATGTGTATGAACTTTGCCTCCATTGTTCTGTTCTTTTCTCATTGAAAAGTTCTCCACTTTTCTTTTTCAAAAGAGATTTTTAATTGAATTACAATAATATTTTTTGCATACAGAGTGTGAGAGGTGAACCCTCCAAAAAGTCAAGCCCTGGGAAATACTAGTAATTTCCTCAATGCTCTGAAACTGGATAGTCCTTTCACTGGTAAGTTGGTAAGCTTGGTACACTTTGGGTTCACTATAAGTACTTTGGATGAAAACTAACCATATAGGGATTAGCTGGAGGAACTGAGCATTTCTGATTTGGAAAATTTAAGTAAGAGGGGCCATAAAGCATTTCCAAATATTTAATATGGTTCAGAATGAAGAATGTCCATGAAATATGTAGAAAAGATATGAAATGGAGCAGTGAATCTTTAATAGGGTTTCTCTTCAGATCGTATAATAGGGTAAAGCAGGTTTAAATAGAGAGATAAAATGGATAGGTTTCAGAGCCAGCATGGTATAAGCCGAGCATCCCTTATTTGGACATCTGAAAGATTCCAGAACTGTCACCATGGATGTCTGGGATTTGCTTTCTTATGGTTCAATGTACACAGTTTTTTTTTCTTGACAAAAATGTATTCATTTACCTTCAAGCTATGTTTATATATGAAACATAAATGAATTTCATGTTTAGACTTGGGTCTCAACTCCAAGATAACTCACAATGTATATACAAACATTCCAGTAAGTCCACAATTCTTGTTCACTGCCTCTTCCACTAACTGGAGTCCAGTATGCCTCAGAGGGGCTCCTGCTGGATGAGTTTAAATCCCATGGATGGGAAACTATGTCCCTCCAGATAGTAGAGACTTTCAACTGTCAACAACTCTGGGATTTTATGGGAATTGGAAGTCCAATTGGGGCTCACAGTTTTCTGACCTTGCCTTAAAACACACAAGCTGGTATTGTCACAAATACGCAGTTTGTGTTCTTTCTTTGGAGAAGAGGAAAAACTGGATAATCTATATGTTTGAGACTATAGGCTTTGAAGAATATACAAGTGACACCAGATCTGGGTTTAAACACTATGCATGTAACTTTTATTCAGCATTTAAAATCATACGTTGTCCTGGCACCAAGTGAATCTCTACACACACACATTCATACACGCTTACTCACCAATCCTCTCATGAAGGACTGATCAATTTCCTTTGTAGAAGTGATGGGATGCCAATGCATTGCTTCATTTGACAACTAAGTCATATCAGAAGAGGTTTTCCGTTTATATCATTTAGGAGCAATTCGAATCTATGCTTCTGTTTCATGGTAATAAACATGATGTTCCTTTTCATGTAATCTCACAAACCCTTTCATGTCTCAGTTCTGGTTTGGTTTTCTGCACTGAAGTCAGGAGGTACTTATTTATTTATTTATTTATTTAACGTCAGTTTGACATTTTCATTTGATGTGTAAATTCATTGAGAAATTTCACCAGATTTTTTTTTTAAAAAAATATTGATTTAAAAAAAGAATCATTTGAGCAGGAAACACCAAATCCATTTCCTTGGATTTCTGGAACTTTATGAAAGTTTAGTAGCAATGCCATATCTGCTCTATTCCCTATGCTTTCAACATTAAAATTGCCCCTCCTTCCTGCTCTTTCCCCTTCCTGCCTTTCTGGCACTGTCAGCTTCGCTCTCAAAGTCAGCCATGGTAAACCAGGATACTTTTTGCTTTGAAGACACAGGTTGCATCACACTCTGAAACTGAACTGCCCTGGCTCAGTGTGATGGCATCCTGGGAGTTGTTATTATTCACTCCTTTGGTATCTAAGATTTCTAACAAGTGAATATCTCAAATTCATCAGAAATAAGCCTTCTCTCTCCCAGTGCTGAATACAACTCAAGCCACGCAGCAGAGAAGGAATGCATACTCTTCAATTTCTGAACTTCATGTGTTTATGAGGGAAAATTGTAGTAAAGATTTGATTTTGAAAGAGTAAATGCTGATGAGTCACAGCATTTCATAATTATACAGTGCTTATTAACTACATTCATGTAAACATGTGTTAATTGTATTGCTGCAATTATAAAAATATAAAAATAACTACAGTAATCCTTATCCAGATGGGAGTCACATACATATGTATGTGTCAACTAGGCTGGCTCGGTATAGCCTCTGATAAAGAACCATAGCCTAATAGGAGAATATGCATGGCATGCAAAAATAAAAAAAGACAAATTCAGTCACTTCCAAGGAAAGCACCGCTTTCTGAGAAAGATCTTTGTCCACAGTATTTGTGAACCCCTGCTAGTCAGAGTTCAAAGAAAGTTGCTTTATCTTGATCCGAACTATTGGTCTATTGGTCCATCCTGCCCAGAACTGTCCACACTGCTTGACAAGCAGCTCTTTTGAGATACATGAGATTGAAACAGAATCTTCTGTATGCAAAACAAGGCTGGAAAGGGGACAAGTGCATGGGTGAGTGAATAAAGAGTGCAACTGTTATGTGAAGAACAGCAAAATATCAATTTTGCCACCCCCAAAATGGAAGTGCGACTATTACAATGGTATTTGTGTTCTAGAGCAGAGCATCTTACAGTTTTCTACTGAGGGACACTTTTAGTCAGAGGAATTTTGGCCCAAGGATCATACTGTTTCCACATATTTAATTTGTGATCCACCAAGACCCTTAGATCCTTTCCATATGTATCATTTTCAAGCGAGATGTCACTCATACTATAGTTGTGCATTTCATTTTTCTAGACCAAATGGTAGTACCTTATATTTATTCTGATTGAAATTTATTTATTTATTTAAAAAAATGTTTTGGCCAAATCTCCAATCTGTCCTCTGGGGTATTTACTATCCCCTCCAAATTGAGGTCATTCACAAATGTGAGAAGTATTCAATCGATTGCAACCTATTCTATTATCAAAGTAATTTAGGAAGACATTGAACATTATTTGACCCAAGACAAAATGCTGTGGTAACCATTAATCACTTTTGTCCAGAATGAAGAGTGAATTTTTGGGTTCAGTCTCTCAACTTGTTGCGAACCCAACTACTGACAGTACTGTCAAGCCTACATTTTACTAGCTTGCTTTAAAAAGCGCTTTGGAGATTCTTGTCAGATGTCGTACAGAAATAAAGATAAACAATACTCATAGCGTTGTCAAAGGCTTTCATGGCTGGAATCACTGGGTTGCTGTGAGTTTTCCAGGCTGTATGGCCATATTACAGAAGCTATGGCATCCTCTGAATATGCCTGCCATAGATGTGGGCGAAATATCAGGAGAGAATGCTGCTGGAACATGGCCATACAACCCGGAAAAATTTCAGCAACCCAATGCTCGTAACATTTCTTGACCTATCAAGCTTGTAACTCGATAATAAAAAGATCAAATTCATCTGGCATCACTTGTTTTGAAAAATCCAGAAATCTATGTGAGCACAGGCTGTCTGATCATCTGTTCTCCAACCTTTCCTAGTATTGACGTCAAGCTGACTGGTTGATAGTTGCTTCCCTTTCTACCCATTATTGAAGATGAAGATAACATTAATCCTCCTCCAGTCTTCAGAAACCTTATTTTCCCAAAAATTATCAAAGATTATCAACATTGGCTCTGAGATTACAACTGCAGGTTACTTTAATACCCTTGGATGCAGCTCATCTACCCCTGGAGTTCTGAAATAATTTTGAATAGCTGACTGCTTCTGTTGTACCTGTTTACCCATTCCCGGCTGAAATTTGTTTGCCAATTCCTCTTGGCACTGGCAAGATTTCTAGCTATGGGTACATTAACATATCTGATATACTAGGAGAACTGTAGCCAAAATGATATTTGTTAAGCATTTCCTAGTTTATTGGACATTATTAACTTCTTTATGGTCTTGTCCTGAACAAATGTTATAATTTGTCACTTTGATTGCTATGTGAAATCTAGTCTTCTTTTATCATTGTAGTAAGGAGGTGATACATCAGTGTGTTGCATAATCTTGGTACAATTTATTTCCTTTGTGAAATATCTGGACTGTTATCCATCTTGTGCATAATGGGCAAAAATAAATATAATAATTTGTTCATTTTATTTTATTTATTTTATATATTTTGTTGTGATGTATTTTTTGTTGCTTTGTGACTAATTATGCTGTATTATTTTTGGGTTTGGCCTCATGCTAGTCGCCCCGAGTCCCCTTTGGGGAAATGGTGGTGGGTTATAAATAAAGTTTATTGTTTATTATTATTATTATTATTATTCACAAAATTGCACCAATGTAGATATATGGATCTGTATAGTCAAAACAATGGTATTCCCTATAGTAACCTATGGATGTGAGAGCTGGACCATAAGGAAGGCTGAGCAAAGGAAGATAGACACTTCTGAACTGTGGTGCTGGAGGAAAATTCTGAGAGCGCCTTGAACCACGAGAAGATCAAACCAGTCCATACTTCAGGAAATAAAGCCTGACTGCTCATTGGAGGAAAGGATATTAGAGGCAAAGATGAAGTACTTTGGCCACATCATGCGAAGACAGGAAAGCTTACAGAAGATAATGATGCTGGGGAAAATTGAAGGAAAAAGAAAGAGGGGCAGACCAAGGGCAAGATGGATGGATGGTATCCTTGAAGTCACTGACTTCAAGTATGGTGGTGATGGCCGACAGGGAGCTGTGGCGTGGGCTGGTCCATGAGGTCACAAAGAGTCGGAAGTGACTGAACAAATAAAGAACAACAACAGATATAAAATGCACATTAGAAAATGATAGTAAAAGGGATACTTCTATAGACATTGATTTCTTCTTGCTCCTGTCAGCATCGCTTCCTTCAAATCAAAGTCTGACAATGAAAACCTTTTACACAAAGGTGTCCCATAAGGCTTCTGCCCTGCCCTGCCCTGCACAACGTTTTGTCGCCAAAGTGTAGAGAACAAGCAGAATCCTAATTCCAGAATTTTGATTAATAAACATGTCTTTTGTCACATGTGTCAAGTTTCATCTCCCTTGTTTGCCTGCCATTTGGAAGAACAGGTTTTCAAATGTCTTGTTTCTGGAATGAGATATTCACCAATCTTCAGAATGTACTGTATTTCAATGTTGAGGCGGTCTAGTAATATGATAACTGTTTATAAAGAGCAATTTATGGGAATGAGAGACGGGGCCTTCTCCGTGGCCACTCCCCACTGCTGGAACCCCCTAAAGAACTAAAAATGGCCCCTTCTCTCCTCTCCTCAAAAAGCTTTTAAAGACCCAACTGTGGGCCCTTCCACACAGCCCTACATCCCAGAATATCAAGGCAGAAAATCCCACATTATCTGAATGTGGACTCAGATTACCCAGTTCAAAGCAGATAATGTGGGATTTTCTGCCTTGATATTCTGGGATGTAGGGCTGTCTGGAAGGGTCCTGTGTAACCTAGCTTATGGAGAGGAGGAGGATTAGCAGATCTCACACACATCCTCACCTGGACATGGAACACCTACCTCAACCTGCTGATGTGATACAATATATTATGCTTTTAATGTACTGCGTTGTAATTAGTTTGACTTCTTGTGCTTATGATGTTTATTTAGTTTAACCCTCAGTTTCATAGAATCATAGAATCATTGAGTTGTAAGAGACCTCAAGGGCCATCCAGTCCAACCCCCTGCCAAGAAGCAGGTAAATTGCATTCAAAGCATGGTTTTTAAATAAGTTATATTGTATTTGTTTTATTTTATTTTTTGCCTCAAGCAGTGCTTATTTGTTTTGGGGCATTTTTGTTATTTTTGTTTGCCATTTTTGTTATTTCTTGTAAACTGCCCTTAGTCCCTTCAGGGAGAGAGGGTGGGCTATATCATCATCATCATCATCATCATCATCATCATCATCATCATCATGCAAAACCCAGGCAAGAGTTTACAAAATTCCTTTATTTTATTCCTGTTCATAATAGTATTTTTAAAAATTAAAAATTAGTATCTTTTTACACACTGCACTGTTCAAAAAGTAACTTGTGGGATTCTTTGTTACATTAACTATTACCTTTCATTGCTTTTGGGTGATTTCATCCATCAGAAATCCTGACCATTCCCTAAGAGATACATAATTCAACAAAACCAACCCTATTCTCATGATCTTACAATCACAAATCAAAGCAAATTGAATACAAAATACATGGGTGAGATTTAATGTTAGAAACAGATGCGTTTGGCCACTTGAGGGAAACCCATTTCACAACAATATGCTAAACGTGCATCATCCACTTCAATCTTTGTAGTCACCAAAGACCCCTTTGTTGTATTGTCTAAGGGTGTCATGGCTAGAATCACTGGGTTGTTGTGTATTTTCTGGGCTATATGGCCATGTTCCAGAAGCATTCTCTCCTGAAGTTTCGCCTGCATCTATGGCAGGCATCCTCAGAGGTTTTGAGGTCTGTTGAAAACCATTTTGGAAAATCGCTGCATAACCATTTGCTATCTAGCCTAAAATGTCAAGATTAGTGTGAGGTCTGTGGAAAAAAATCATCCAAGACCATCTTGACATGCAAATGGTATCCACTTGCTTGGTCCCCCAGCTGCTCACACCTTCCAGAAGCAGGAAGGAGTCGAATTTGCTCAGGCTCTATTGATGATGTGTCATGGAAACCAGGAGGACTTTTTCAACAGACTGATCACAATGGATGAAAGCTGGGTCCATCACTATGATCCTGAGACCAAAATCTAGTTGATGCAATGGAAGCATCATGACTTACCACTTCCAAAGAAGACACGTGCCCAACTGTTGGCAGGCAAGGTCATGCTCACAGTATTTTGGGACCAGCATGGAATAGCATTGATTGATTTCCTAGCAAGGGGTACCATGATCACTGGGGCATACTCTGCTTCACTGCTGCAGAAATTGTGGTAGGCCATCAAAACCAAGAGAAGTGGCATGCTCACCAAAGGTCTTTGCCTTCTGCAAGACAATGCACCAGTTCACCACTCACATGTTTCCCAAGTGGAAGCATGCTCTCGTGGCTTTGAAATTCTACCACATCCCCCTTATTCACCTGAACTCGCACCATCAGACTTCCACATCTTTCCAACAATGAAGTTATTTTTGAAGGGCAAGCATTTTTCAGATGATGAGACTCTGATTTCCAAAGTCACAACGTTGCTTTTGGAGCAACCTGTCGACTTCTACAAACAAGGTGTTAACAATTGCTTAAAAGGATAAGAGAAGTGTGTGTCCCTAGGTAGCACCTATGTAGAGGACTAATAACTGTGCCAAGTTTCATTACTCTCAGTCCACAGGAAGTGGACTGAGATTTCAGGGGAAATCTTCAATGAACGCCCCTCATAGCAACCAATATTGTTCTTGATCTTGCTGTGTGCTTTCAAGTTGCTTCTGACTTATAGCAACCCTGTAGATACTGAAAACAATGTATCCACAGCCAGCATAACCATTCTGTCCAACAATGTAGTTTTTTCAACCCCAGGAAAGACTTAAAAGAATTATTACAAAACAAACAAACAAAAAACAGCAAGAAAATGAGCTACCAACAGTGAAACATGGTGAAGAAGGGGTAAGGTAGTCATATAAAGATTGGAGACGGCCTCCGATTACCCACAATTCACTCCCTCAAAATCATGTTCAAGAAAATGAAATTGAATGTTTTGTATTCATGGCTGATATTCCCCAGGAGCTTTTGTCCCTTCCCACCAAACAGAAGAAACTCAATGTACTGTGAATGATGATGAAAGCAGTACCTAATTTTAGTAAACAAGCATATTTCTGCTGATTCCCAGCTTCCTTGTAAAATCTCCTGTTGCTGTGCTCTGTAAAATCTATACCAATTCTGGCTTTTGGCCTCTTTCTACCTTTGAAACCAAACATAGGAGGTTTGTTTTTAAAATGTCATGGGGGAATGTTTTTGAAAAAGAACATTGGAAATAAGATCTTACTGCAATTTTACAAAGGCACACTTTAAATAAACTGAAATGTGACACAGCTTATGTTATTTTTCCTACAGAGTATTGGAGGCTTCATTTCTCTCCATTTATTCATTACCCACAGTGAGTTTCTTCCAGGTTGCCAACAACATTATTCACTACTTTTCAGTCTGGTAAGTCCCCTGTTTGGATATCAGCCAGCACGTCAATGACTTAAATCAAGAAATAGTTTTCTAAGATCTACAGAGACACTCGCTGGAACACCTCAGCAAGCGAGAGGCCAAAAGTGGCAGGCTCAAACCCAGAACCTCAATCAATGGCTGATACCAAATGAGAGACTCCCCCTCCCTGGGCACACAGAAAACTGGGTGACTTGGAAGGCACTGAACAGACTGCACTCTGGCACCACGAGATGCAGAGCCAACCTTAAGAAATGGGGCCACAAAGTGGAGTCCACAACATGTGAGTGTGGAGAAGAGCAAACTACAGACCACTTGCTGCAATGCAACCTGAGCCTTGCCACATGCACAATGGAGGACCTTCTTGCAGCAACACCAGAGACACTCCAAGTGGCCAGCTACTGGTCAAAGGACATTTAATCAACTACCAAGCTTGCAAACTTGGTGTTTTGTTTGTTTCTTTGTTTGTTTGTTAAAAATGCAATGCAACTGTTCGGTCTGCTCCTGACACGATAAATAAATAAAGTCTGGCAAATGGGTTGTTGCAACCACTTCTTTCAAGTTTTCACCCCAAAAGGACCGTATATATTGGTAGTCCACGAGTCTTAGGTTCCTATATCTCTCTCTCTCTTTCTATGGGAACCTAAGACTCATGGATTACCGATTGACTTAGATCTACTTTAGATTTATAACCATGGCAGTGATTAGCTACCCTGGAATTATCATTGTAGCAGTTTATAAAAGCTTATTGAGGTTTGCAACCTCATCAAACTTACCTAACTCCTGGGATGCTTCCACCCTGTCTTCTGGATGGAGCTCTACACCAGCCATCTCACAATGTTGTGTGACTTCTAGTGGAGATCCCACCCCCGACCAGGGTGGAAGCATTGTTGGAAGCATTCTCCACAATACGGGAGGCTTCCTGTGCTGTGTTGACTCCAATGGACCAGCATGGATCCTCTACAGAAGGGCAACGCTTCCCACATGTGATGTGAGTAGCATCACCGAGAGGGAGCTGCTAGTGGGGCCCTCTGTTTTCTCGCTGAAGTCAGGTGAAGTGGGACTCTTCACTGGCCTTTGTGATGAGGCTCATCTTCTCTTATTGAGTAACTGGCCATGAGCTGTTTCTATTTCAATTCTCCTTGGCTCCAGTGTTTGTTATAACATTTCTACTAATTATTATTTGCTTATTATTCTATGACACACATCTCCCTGAGCCAGCATAGTAACCAGATTCTACCTGTAGCACAAGCATACATTATGGAAACTTTTGATTCATGTGCATGTGTAGGTCATATCTATGCACATGGATGCATTAGTCAGTTTTGCACATGGATGCATTAGGTCGGTTTTGTGTTCCCTAGATATTGGTGGGCTCCAAAGTAGATATTGGTAGATTCCTGCTTCATAGTTAGCATGAGTGATCATCATAGAAGATGAATTATGTAAGCCAACATCTGGTGATCCATGATTGGGAATCATAGCCCATAAAAAATCAATTTCTAGGACTGAGGTTTTTTTTCTTCAGTCAGGTGGATAACATCTTTAAAATCTTAAGCAGGCCAAATCAAACTTATTTGCTTACTGCTCTAGTGCATTGCTGGCTGGAGTATTCTGGGAGTTACAGCTCCAAATGTAATGCTTTTTAGTCCTTTGTGTCCCTACTGACACATAATGTGTACTTTGCTCTCAATTCCTCCAGTGGCAGCAACTGGGGCATTCCAGAATTTCAGGGTTCACCTGGCTCTGTCATCAAACCATTCAACCAACCCCAATGCCTTAGTCAGCCCTCCGACATTCCTCCTATTGGCTTCCATTCAGGCCCATTTGTTATTCTCTTGCTTCAGAATAAACTAGAAGTGCATGAATTTTATTTTAAACAATGTTAAGGCAGAGTGCTTCTCTTCTAAACTCTTCTGTGTAAACACTGGAGGTTCAAACTATGGACAAATATACTGTGAAAGGAAAATATAGAACATTAGTATGTAAATGTGGTGGAGGCTCCTTCTTTGGTGGCTTTTAAACAGAGGCTGGATGACCATCTGTTGGGGGTGCTTTGAATGCAATTTTCCTGCTTCTTGGCAGAGGGTTGGGCTAGATGCCTCATGAGGACTCTTCCAACTCTTTGATTCTATGAAATCAGCAAAGAAGTGACTATACAAAGCAGTATTTTTAAAACTCCCCTAAAAATGGGGCTTGCTATCTGTAAAATGTGTTACAGTAGAGTCTCACACATCAAACTTTCGCTTACCTAACGGTCTGTATTATCCAATGCAGTCTACCTCCTGCCTGGATCCAGGCATGTAGCCGGGGGGGGGGGGGGGGGGGCTTGGGGGGCTTCAGCCCCCCCCCCTCCCAAAAATTCTCATGGTGCAGGGAAGAGGTTCAGATATTGAGATTCTGGAAAGTGCTTTTGGGGGGGGGGGGTTAAAGGCTAACTTATTGTTTACCATTTAGTTTAGTTTGCATACTAAAAGAAAGTATCATTTTAGGTTTTCTGACTCAGGGAACAAAATGGAACATTTATAGATCCAGCACCTTTAGACTCTGCTGTATATAGCGAAGGATTAAAGTTCACTGGAAGAACACGACATCATGATATGGAAGCAGCTAATCCTGGCATCTCCCATTTTTTAAAAAGAACAACTCTCCTGCAGATCTATTTCTCAGGAAATATATAATGGAAGAGGTGCTTCTTCAAGTATTGAGGTATCAAGCCATTTAGTCAACTCACCCTGAATTCAGATCAAAAATGAACTGGCAGGCAATTCAGCTCCTTTAATATTTGTGTTAGGTTTTATTTATAACTAGCTTGGGGACCCGGCGCTGCCCGGGTTATTTGAGAAAGGAATTGTGTATCAAGGTTGGTCTTTATCAGTTATTTATGTGGCTCGCAGTGGTCTCGGGAAGTTAGTGAAGGTACTGCGAGTCCCATCATCTGTGGTCCATCCTCCTCCAAACTCCACCAGGATGGAGAGTGGGTCATGGGGGCTCTGTGTGCTAAGTTTGGTCTTGATCAGTCATTGGATGAGGGTCACAGTGGTCTCAGAAAGTGAGTTAAGGTACTGCAAGTCCCGTCATCCATAGACTCCCTCAAACATCACCAGAATGTTGAGTTGGCCATGGACCTCTCTGTGCCAAGTTTGGCCTTTATTGGTATTTGGATGAGTGTCAATGTGGTTTCAGGAAGTGAGTGAAGATACTGCAAGTCCCATCATCCATTGTCCATCCTCCTCCAAACAGCACCAGGATGTAGAGTCGCTCATGGGGGCTCTCTGTGCCAAGTTTGGTCTTGATTGGTCATTAGATGAGGGTTGCAGCAGTCTTGGGAAGTGAGTGGAGGTACTTGAAGTCCCATCATCCATAGTCTGTTCTCCCCCAAACCTCACCAGAACGTTGAGTTGGCCTTGGGGGCTGTGTGCCAAGTTTGGTCTTCATCGATCATTGGATGAGGGTCTCAGTGGTTTCACTAAGTGAGTGAAGGTACTGCAAGTCCCATCGTCCATGGTGCATCATCCTCCAAACGACACCAGAATGTAGAGTGCGTCATGGAGACTCAGTGTGCCAAGTTTGGTCTTTATCGGTAATTGGATGATGGTTGCAGTGGTCTCAGGAATTGATCGAAGGTACTGCAAGTCCCATAATCCATGCTCGATCCACAGCCAAACCACACCAGGCTGTAAAGTGGGTCATGAGAGGTCTATGTGCCAAGTTTGGTGTTATTCAGTCATTGTTGAGGGTCGCAGCAGTCTTGGAAAGCGAGTAGAGGTACTTCAAGTCCCATCATCCATGGTCTGCCCTACTCCAAACCGCAGTAGGATGTAGAGTGCCCCATGGGGGCTCTGTGTGCCAAGTTTGGTCTTTATCGGTGTTTGTTGGGGGCCACAGTGATGCGTGGAACCAAAGTGTTTGAAAGTACTACAAATCCCATAATCCGTGGCCCACCTCCCCCAATCCTCACCAGGACGTAAAAGGGGTCATGGGGGTTATGTGTGCCAAGTTTGGTGCAGATGCGTCACCCGTGTTGGTCACAGTGGCCTGTGAAATTGGCAGCCAAATTTGGCACACATGTTTTGATGTTTTACCATCCTTGTGGGAGGCTTCTCTTATGTCCCCGCTTCTTTCATTAACCTTCTTCACCACCAGGGGTCCTATTGAGGCTGGCCAATCAGAGACCATATGCAAATTTCCTTTCCACTCTCAGCCACTTGAGGACGTTGGAGTTTTCAGGATGGCCAATCAGAGACCATATGCAAATAGCACCACAGTGGCAGCCAATCAGAAAGCTGCCACAAACTCCTACCTACGTCCTCCTTCCTCTGTCCTCCCTCGCACACAAACATTGACTTTTATTATATATATAGATATAGATGACACGTTGCTTGGCAGTCTTGTTGATTTATTGTGCGCTAGCTGTAGCTTCTGAGCCATCTTCAACGTCAGTTGTATGAAGATGGTTGGCCAACTTCTAACTGGGAAATTAGCCAGTGTGTGCACTACTGTGGCTAAGTATCTCTGCCCAGAAGCATCAGAAACTGGCAGATCAGCCAAAGTTTATGGCAAATGCTCTGAGTCAGAGTCCACATCCAGTGCAAAGATGGATATGGGAGCTATACTTCTATCCTTTCAAGAAAATGCAACTCAAACTGTTCACCTGGTTCCCAGATCCACAAAACCTTTGATATATCAAGATTTAGCCTCAAGTTGCTAACCTTCATCCAGTCCATTGCAACATCCATACATTGACCACCTGCACAACTCCAGCCAACTCTTGACAAGATGGAGAAATAAAATTGAGTATCAAGGAATCACTTTACAAAACTCCTAATGACCTTTTGCAGTGACTTTGCATGGGGGACAGGATGGAACCCTGTTGTAACCCATGGTGTAATGACCATGGGACTAAACAGGGAACTCCCATTGTTTGGAACTAGTCATAGAGATTTGTGTGTGTGTGTCAGGAGAGACTTGAGAAATTGCAAATTGCTTCTGGTGTGAGAGAATTGGCTGTCTGCCTGGGGATGCCCACATGTTTTACCATCCTGTAGGAGGCTTCTCTCATGTCCCTGCATGAGAAGCTGCAGCTGACAGATGGGAGCTCACCCCACTCCCCAGATGCGAACCACCAACCTTTTGGTCTGCAGTCCTGCCAGCACAAGGGTTTATCCCATTGTGCCACCAGATAGATAGATTGAAGTGAATCCACTATGACACAATTATTCTTACTTTAATCTGACAAAGCTGGTCCAGTAAAATACTATTGCTGGTGGTTTCAAAAAGTCTCTGAGAAATCTAGAAAGATCAACAACAAGATAGCACTCCTCCATGTTCCACCTAGGGTGGATTTACGCTGTAGAATTAGTGCACACAGTCCTAGACACTTGGGAAGTGTCCGATGTGTGATCCAATACAACAGCCAGCAGAGTGATCTTGTCTGCTGTGGACTCATCTTGCTGCCATGACTTATTGCTATGGGATCATGGGAAGCTCCACCACCACCACCTTACCTGTTATCTATAACTTCTGGGCATTTTAAAAATAGGAGTGAGAACTTATTAATTAATCTATAATCATTACACATGACAAAGGAGGTGTTATCCTAAACAACATTAAAATGTAAATATCCTCACATGTGAGGACAAATAATTGTATTAATATTTTTCTTACTGAGGGAGGGAATTATTATTCCTCCGTAGTATTCTCCACATTTTAGAATGACCTAAAGTGTTCTCAAGGAATTATTTCATCAGGAATAACATACAGGGGAAGTTCAAAACAAAACAAATTCCCTTTGGTTCTGCATGGAAAAAAAATCCTCCGCAATATTTCAGGACATATAATACTGGAGGAATACTATACAAAATTAGGTCTAATTATTCCTTCTGAAAATGTTTTCTGTCAGAAAAATATTTTTTCCATTTTTCACCTAGGAATGAATAATTATGAATACTATTCTCATCCCCAATTTATTTCCATCATAAGATGTATTTAAAACAGCACTATTTTTATAATTTTGTTCCAAAAATTTCCAGAATTCAGTGAATTTGCCTAGGGTAGTTTGTAAACAACTGTTTTCAAATGGTATAATTTGGCTATTCCAATGCCAATAAGCAAATAGTCCACAGTTCTATTTCATTAGTATAATACAGCATACATTTGTATTTGTTCAATCTCGCAAAGGGGTTCTGTGTAATAACTGGTATTTTTGTCTGATGAGCTTTCAACCATTTTGGATCAGAAGACTGGGTTTGATTTCTGTGGCTATGTTTTGCTTTTTCTAAAATATACAGGGCAAAATAGACTGGGGAAGGGCTGTGGAGTTCATATGAATTAGAATAATGAGAGAGGAAGAGGGTGGGAAGGAAGGCGAGAGGGTGAATCCTATTAGTTAGGTCCAAAAAGACTAGACTTATTGTATTAATTGCTTAAAGCTGGGTTAACATACAAGTAAATCCAATTGATTCAATGGGTTTGCTCTTCTTGGGACTAATATTAAGATTCAGCCGTGATGTCTAATAAAAGTCACGAAAAGAGAAGGGTGATGTTTCAGGGTAAAAGCCAAACTGGGATCTTCAGGACAGAGAAGAAAACAAAAAACAAAGGAGCCATACTTGAAAGCTTCGTTAGTAGATAAAAGTATCCAACCTGTAGTTTCTTTGAGAATCAGTATAATCGGGTAGTAGAGCTGAAGAAATTACTAGAATCCCCATGGATGAGGAGATTTGTATGTTGTAATAAAAACTAGCCTTTCCAAGTTCTGTCAAGGTGTTACTATAGGACAGTGAGCTATGTATCCTTCTGTATCAATGGAAGGAATAATCCAACAAGAGGACAAAAGGAACACAGATTTAAAATGTAACTGCTGATTTATCTGTATATATACACATATAATTATTACAATAATAATTGAAAATATAATTGTAATTCAAAGTACAATCTAAATGCAAATTCATTCATAGTTGCAATACTGTAATTCAGAAATGACTACTAGAATTTTGAATGGAAATTAAAGTGAGATATGAATGTGACCAGGTGGCCTATTATATGATTTCAGTTTCTGCAAGAACCTTAGGTTCGCAGCCCAGCATGTCAACCTTTCCAGAAGGCTAGATGAGACACAGACAGGTTGAAGGCAAAATCAGAGGTTTTATTCTCAGTGGCCAGAGAGGATGTCAGTAAAGACAGTACTCCAAAGAACTGACATACCACAATTGCAAGCATACATTTTATTTATAGCATTTTGACAGCTATTCAAGACTGCCACATTGGTTAAAAGAGTGTCCAGCTAGGATTTGCTTCCTGGTTGGTTCAGGATTCTGTCCAATGTTATCACTGGTTAGTCCCTGCCATGGTGAGAAAGTTTAATAAACTGTCTGATTATTTTGAAGATTGTGTCTGTTTATTGATCCACACATGCAAGTGGGGTGCGATTGGAAAATAATGTAGTGGAGCAAGCAATAATGGGCTAAACGGGTCTTGGTATCTCAGCTCTGGTTAATAAAATGGGTGCAAGTCCAGAAAAGCAAAAGGGTGTTTAGGATATTGGTCATTTCAATGGAAGCCCCAGGAGGGGGTCCAATTTGGTGACAGAAAGAAGGAAACATTCCCAGAAATAAATCAGATTGCATCAGGGAGAAATAGGAAAAGACCCAGAGGCTCTTGCACAAATTAATTATGTTTCCTCTGAGTCTCCCTGAGGCATTGTGAGGGGATTGTGGTAATTATAATATTACATCCTGAGGTGTGAGGTGCGGTGAAGCAACATTCCAGGAGGAATTCATGAATGGTTACTACAGGACAAATGGAGAAGCTGTTGATCATAATTAATAATTTGAGGGTCTGATTTTCAATAACATACCTGCTTCATTTATAACCTAAATCATTATACTCTTTGCTCTCCCTTCTAGTTTTTCATCTTTAAATAGAACTTAGACTACACAATCCTTCCTATAAAGGATGTGAAAGGGACACATGTATGTGGTCTTAAATATTAAAAACTTGATTTGACACTTGTATCATTGGACATGGTCCATGCTCATTCTCAAGTGAGAGGAAGTATTCTGTTAGCTGTGCAATGTATCTCAATACAGAGGCCTATACACAAATAAAATAAATCAATGGTACAGCAAACTAATTAATATCATTCTTTCCTCTCAAAAGAGATGATCATCTGTATTTCTGGGGGAGGAGGTGCCACATGATGAAAGTAAATTCATTGAACCATGCTGTTTTTCTTACCATGGGAATAGCTGTTGCAGCATTCTGCAATGTGCTGCTTCAGATGTTGTATTGCTCACAAATAGCTATTTAAGAAAATTTGTTGGTTGAAGTAACAGCTGCAAAAACTTGGGGAAGTGGGAGGTTTTTTTACAGCTTGGAAAAATGACCCTTTTTAAAATAACGAAACAAAAACAAAGCACTACAGTTCCCAGAATTCCCCCTAACAACATGTCCGAGGTCTTTTTGATTGACGATAATGAAGATTTAGGACCTTGGCTGGAAGCAGTTATTTTTCATATTGCTTTAGGTTGAGTTTCGTGTTCTGTGTTCCAGATCTTCTTTCCACACCAGCAAGTTCTACTCAGTCTGAAGGCACTAAATCAGGAGGTCAATCAGGCTACCCTATTTGAAGGCAGCTAAAGAAGTGCACATTGGGCTGTGTAGATGCTCAGACCTCAATCCTTGCGGGGCTTCCCAAAATCTGCTGCGTTTTGCTGCGTCCAGTACAAGCCCTGCATATTATGTGAATAGTGCTGTTTAGTCAACCTCAGAGTTGGATTGTTGTAGGTTTTTTCGGGCTGTATGACCATGTTCTAGAGGCATTCTCTCCTGACGTTTCGCCTGCATCTATGGCAAGGATCTTCAGAGGTTGTGAGGTGTTTTCCTCACAGTTGTTTGCTTAGTTTAATCAACCAATCTTGCTGTATACATGTAGAGAAGGCACCTGACATCCCCCCGTATTTGGCATGCCATAGCTTCTTTGGGCACCTACAGTTTTAGATTACAGCATTCAAAATCTTCAATGGCTTGGAACCTCAGCATTTGAAGGAACACCCTTTCCTTATATACACTTGTCTAAGGTTTGAGGTGTACTAGAGGGGGATGTCCTCTGCCTTTCACCAAATGGGAACAGAGTGTCGGAATCAATGCCGATCTAGTTGCCTATCACAATTCAGATCTCAACCTTTGGGTCTTGCTGACTGTTTGTTTGTTCTGGATGTGCATTCTGCAAACCATGGAATCTGACAGATATGAGAAGGGATAACATGGTTAAGGTTTGAAGGATGCCGTTTTATGAAAATGCTTGTTGATCATAGCAAGCAGTCATTCGTTCAGCTTGCCAAACTGCACTCTTTATTAGAAGAAACTAAGTTACAGTAATTTTGTTTTATGAAAATGCCAACCTCATATTATCTTGTGATATCTTTGCAGGCACTTAAATGGAGGGAAAACAACATTATAACCTAATGGCTGTATTTGTGGCTTTTGTTCTTTGTTCTCTCAGCTTTGTTTGCCTGGATGCTTCAGTGTGTTCCTTTGTTTCTCCCCCAAAAGGTCTCGCCTTGTCAGAGCTACGGTTTAAAAATAGACTAAAATGTACCCGAGCTTCAGCCAGGAAAACAAACATGTTGCTAGGACTGAAACATTAGCAAATGCTTATTGTCAAAGGCAGAGATAGCTCTGCTGGTCCTTTTGAAAAATTCAAATTTACATATTGGGGTAATATCTTTATCAGACCAAAATGAAAGGTGAACAAAATGCTTACTGTATACTTAAGAGAGTGACTTTGAATCTCCTAGGTGTGTGCGTTTGTATTCCTGATTATGATGATGATACTTTATTAATGAGTGAAAATAGTTGATTCATGACTTCTCATTGGTAACATTAGGAGTCCCTCATCTATAAATGCACAAAGCAAATGTGAGGAAACCTTTCTTGGCTTGGATGAATTGGATCTTGTGGGTCATATACCAACATTAGTGTAACCAAAGTGCGTAGGACCAGATGTAATAGTCAATTCTATGCATATTTATTTAAGAGTATGCTTTAGTACAGTGTCTCTCAACCTGGGGGTCAGGACTGCTGGGGGGGGGGGCGGTGAGGGGGTGTCAGAGGGATCGCCACACTGACTCCCATTTCTGTTGGTCATGGGGGTCAGTGTGGGAAGTTTGGCCCAATTCTATCATTGGTAGGGTACAGAATGCTCTTTGATTGTAGATGAACTATAAATCCCAGCAACTACAATTCCCAAATGTTAAGGTCTATTTTCCCCAAACTCCACCAGTGGTCACATTTGGGCATATGTTTGGTTCAGTATGGTCCAGATCCATCATTTTTAAGTCCACAGTGCTCTCTGGATATTGGTGAACTACAACTCCAAAACTCAAGGTCAATGCCCACCAAACATTTCCAGTATTTTCTGTTGGTCATGTGAAATCTGTGTGCCAAGTTTGGTTCAATTCCATCATTGGTGGAGTTTGGAATGCTCTTTGATTGTAGGTGAACTATAAATCCCAGCAGCAACAACTCCCAAATGACAAAATCAACCCCCAACCCCACCAGTATTCAAATTTGGGCATATCGGGTATTTATGTCAAATTTGGTCCAGTGAATGAAAATACATCCTGAATATCAGATATTTACATTATGATTCATAACAGTAGCAAAATTAGTTATGAAGTAGCAATGAAAAAAAAATGATAGTTGAGGGTCACCACAACATTAGGAACTGTATTAAGGGGTTGTGGCATTAGGGAGGTTGAGAAACACTGCTTTAGTGCAACAACTTCCCTGGCTGCAAAGAGTAGCTTACTTTATACAATACGACCCTCATATCAGTGGAAGATAAGTTACCAGATTTTGAGTACTGTAAAATCATGGATAGTTTACCATGGATAATAGGAAATCGTAATATTTTCATTGGGAGGAACAATAGAGGTAATGAGGTGTAGCATGTATTGGAGGTCTTAAGTGAATAACTGAATAACTGAAATGATGCATAAGTGAAACTGGATATATTGGTTCTGCAAATAAGGGGTTACATGGTATTTCATGCACAGAATGTGTATTGGTTGTCTGTTAAAGAACTTCTGCAATCTGTACAGTCAACAGGTGTACTATTTTGTCATCTTTTGCTACCTCTCCAAAGATTGTGCTGCTTCTATAGCTGAATGGAGATTTATTTCAGGATCCAGGGAGAGTGATAGGAAGTATTATTTGAATCTAGAGGGTTGCAACTTCCCAGGTTCAAATCTTGTCTTGGCTGTTGCTCAGCATAGAGCAATGAAACATTTCATCTTCCAATTTCTGTCTTTTACCTTTCCATGATCCGCTGATGCGCTGTGCTTTTAGTAGGTCAGGTCAAGTTGATTTAACCCTTGTGTACGTCACTCCAAGGACAATCTCAAAATAGGACCATTGCAAAAACAAACAACCCTGAGCTTATAGATTCCCACACCAGAAACACTGGGACACTGAGATGCTAATTCTTGAGGGCAGAAATGTGCTGGTCTACAGGAAAGAAATGTTTCCTGAAACCTCAAATCCTGATTCAACAGCAAGGCCTCAGAGTAGGAGTGGAAATGGTGCTAAAATATGTCTGCATCCCAGACCCATATATTCCCAGACATGACAGCTTGGCACTTCTCCACACGTGCCAATTTAGAAAGTTTAGATGATTTCTGGAAACTTGGTGACAGCTCCAATCTAAATTTTTGTTGTTGATTCATTAAGTTGCTTCCGACTCTTCGTGACCCCATGGACCAGCCCACGCCTGAACTCCCTATCGGCTGTCACCACCCCCAGCTCCTTCAGGATCAAGCCAGTCACTTCAAGGATACCATCCATCTATCTTGCTCTTGGTCGGCCCCTCTTCCTTTTTCCTTCCATTTTCCCCAGCATAATTGTCTCCTCTAAGCTTTCCTGTTTTCTCATGATGTGGCCAAAGTACTTCAATTTTGCCTCCAATATATTCCTTCCAACGAGCAGTCGGGCTTTAGTTCCTGAAGTATGGACTGGTTGGATCTTCTTGCAGTCCAAAGTACTCTTAGAATTTTCCTCCAGCACCACAGTTCAAAAGCATCTATCTTCCATCGCTCAGCCTTCCCTGTGGTCCAGCTCTCACATCCGTAGATTATTATGGGGAATACCATTGCTTTAACTATGTGGATCTTCATTGCCAGTGTGATGTCTCTTCTCTTCACTATTTTATCGAGATTGGTCATAGCTCTCCTCCCAAGAATTAAACGTCTTCTGATTTCCTGGCTGTGGTCTGTGTCTGCAATCTAAATAGAAGATCCATATTTAAAATCTCCATGAAATCATTAGTGATGCAATTTAGCTTGGTGAAGTGCCTGCCCCCCAAAACTCCTTTGGATTAGTTTCCAAAAGCACTTAGTCTGTAAAAGTAACTTTCTTAAAATTAGCAAAAAGTATGTCAAAATTCTGCATCCACCTACTTACTAACCAATTCCAGGCACGACCACACCGCACCTACGTTAACAGCCAGCACCCACATTTAGCAATGGAAGTCTGTTCAGCTGGTGATTGAGGCAGTGCAGGATGTTTCCAGCCACCTCCAACCAGCAAGCAAGGCAGCTGATGGGACGTCAACTATACCCAAATGTTATTATGCTATAAGCATTCATTACTGGATGAGGCTGCTGGGTCTTAAGGCCAGCTGCTGGAATGTGGCATTACATGTGTGCCACAATAGCAAACACATAGCATTACTGAATACAAAGCACTTACAGATCTGCACCCCTAGGTTACAAATCCACTACTGCAAAACAGGGGAGATATATATATATATATATATATATATATATACATATATATATACATACACACATATATATACACACACATGTATTTGTGTTTATGTATCATAGAGGAAGGGAAATATCAAACACATAGCATAACTGAATACAAAGCACTTACAGATCTGCACCCCTAGGTTACAAATCCACTACTGCAAAACAGGGGAGATATATATATGTTGTTGTTGTTCATTCGTTCAGTCGTCTCCGACTCTTCGTGACCTCATGGACCAGCCCACGCCAGAGCTCCCTGTCGGCCGTCACCACCCCCAGCTCCTTCAAGGTCAGTCCAGTCACTTCAAGGATGCCATCCATCCATCTTGCCCTTGGTCGGCCCCTCTTCCTTTTGCCTTCCACCTTCCCCAGCATAATTGTCTTCTCTAGGCTTTCCTGTCTCCTCATGATGTGGCCAAAGTACTTCAACTTTGTCTCTAGTATCTTTCCCTCCAGTGAGCAGTCGGGCTTTATTTCCTGGAGGATGGACTGGTTGGATCTTCTCGCAGTCCAAGGCACTCTCAGCACTTTCCTCCAGCACCACAGCTCAAAAACATCGATCTTCCTTCGCTCAGCCTTCCCTAAGGTCCAGCTCTCACATCCGTAGGTTACTACAGGGAAGACCATGGCTTTGACTAGGCGGATCTTTGTTGCCAGTCTTGTTGTTGAGTTGCCATATACACACACACATGTATTTGTGTTTATGTATCATAGAGGAAGGGAAATATCAAACACATAGCATAACTGAATACAAAGCACTTACAGATCTGCACCCCTAGGTTACAAATCCACTACTGCAAAACAGGGGAGATATATATATATATATATACACATATATATATACACACACACATGTATTTGTGTTTATGTATCATAGAGGAAGGGAAATATCAAAGAAATAGGCTTTGCGCAAACCAACTGTCTGGTAGTGCCACCTCTTGGCTGAAATCAGCATCTCAGCCTTTCCTGGAGAGGACTGTTTCAAACATTTCAAGAGAAATTAGGGCCACCTCTCCCCCCTCCTTTATCGCTCCCCTTTTTCCCTGCCCATTATACCTTGTTATCTTTTCTAAGAAGTTTTTATGCTTACTCTTCCCCCAAGCTTTTGTATATTTTGAAATATTTCTAATTAAAAAAAAGTAAAAAAAAAAAAAAAAGAGAGATGGTGTGGGAGTAGATTTTTGGTAATGATCCGGATGTTTGGTCAGTTTTGTTATGTGATGGCATTTGTTGCTTCAAGTTTAAAAATGAACCCTTTCTTCAATTTGCAGGAGGGGAAATTGTGGAACGAGCCAAGCCAGTCTCTGGGTGCATCTGCACTGGAGAATAAATGCAGTCGGAACCCACTTTAAATAACATAGCTCCATACTCCATACTATGAAGTCCTGGGAGTTATCGTTTGCCAAGGTCCGCATCTGCACTGGAGAATAAATGCAGTTGGGACCCACTTTAAATGCCACTATTGTTGTTGTTATTATGTCATGTCTCCATGCTGTGAAGTCCTGGGAGTCATAGTTTTCCAAGGTCCAAACCCTTCTCTTGGTGCATTTACAATATGAAATGATTGCCCTTGCACCCCACTTTAAATGCCATGGCTCCATGGGATGAAGTCCTCCTAGTTCCCCAAGGTCCATACCCTTCTCTGGGTGCATCTACACTGTGGAATTACTGCAGTTGGACCTTACTTCAAGTGCTGTCTCCATGAGATGTTCTTAGGAACTGCAGATCTCCAAGGTCCGTGAACCTTTTCTGAGTGTATCTACTTTAAATACCATAGCTCCATACTATGCAGTCCTGGGAGTTATAGTTTTCCAAGGTACACATCCTTCTCTGTGGGGCAGCCGAGAGAGGGGGGGGGGAGAGAGAGTGTGCATCGCCGCTTTCCCTTCCTCCCTCCCTCCCCACTTCCTTGCTTTCAGAATTGAAGACAAGTAACTGCTGACATTTCAAAGAGAGGAGTTTTTTTCCAACAAAGAACACAGGAAGGGATGGTGGGTGGGGCCAAATCTTTAAAGCACGATGGCAAATAAACTCAAAGAATGCTAACACAGATACATTTAACAGTGTGATGAAGGTGGGGAAATCATCAGTTTCATTGCAAAAGGGAGCTCTACTCTGCCAAACACTTCCCTGCTTCAGTGTGATGAAGTGGAAAGTTTTATTTCATTCTTGAACTCAGGTTGCCTAAGGTCAAAGCAAAGATCATGGAAACTGACAAAACATCACAAAAGAAACCATCTCATATGTTTTTATTTTGAGATATTTGACTTACAGGCACTGTGCATCTGTGTTGTTTTCTAACTCTGCAAGTTCATCACTTAGCAAGGAAAACTGGTTTTAAAAGGTGTAGGGGAAACAACCTCACAACAACAGTTTCAGCCTCCAAATAAGTCTGAAAAGACACCTGAAGGAATATTTCACTTTTTTTTAAAGCCACAAAACAAGGAATCTTGTTTTACAAACAGACAGGCTTAAAAAAATAAAACTGTATATAAGAGAAGCCATTTAAAAGCTAAGTAAAACTTTAAAATAACATAAACTTATGCTGCTTCATGGACTATTCCTCCATCACAAATGTGGAGAGAGAGATTTTCAAAAAATGTACGTCATTATTTAAAATATCCCATGCATTGAGGCTTAGTGTTCTAGGCATCTGAAAAAAAAGGAATGGCAATAAATAGAACTTTTTTTTTAAAACAACCCAAACCACTTTTCCATGACACAAATGGAACAGAAACTAGTCCATAAGGCACTTCCACATAGGCTATTATTAAACAGCAGGGGGAGCATGAGAAGAAAAGAAGTGGAATGGAGCAACTATATACAACAGCAGACACAAAATCTGAATGGAAGAACTACTAAGGAGTTCAATTCTTGCAAATGTCTTGCATTAGGACTCAAGGGACATTTTCCCACCATATACATTTGAATCTCTTATGGCAAGATTGTGCTGCCATGTCATTCCAAGAATTGTGGCAATATAATTATGGGGCAGAATAGTAGCGATGAGGCACACGAGATGGGCCCTGAAGTTAGCCAGAAGTTGTGCTCAAGAAGATTTGTAACAGGCAGTCAACATAGTCTTCCTGGCCCAAGTTACTGCAGCACTCACAAACCCCTCCTTCAAAATGAACAGCATTTCCCTCCATACATTTCTGTTAGTTGCTGACCTTTTCGTAAGCCAGTCCTGATGCAAGCAATCTACTTTTGTTCAAATGTTCCAGGAAATTATAAAACAGCCTAACTCTCAACTGGAGAAGCAGATGGTTTTGCAAGACCTACACCAAAAAATCGTTATGAAGCTAGAAAAACAGAGTGGCATTCGAGAGATGGAAGTTAGAACACAAATTTCAGAGACAAATGCTCAATCAGCCACATCTCAATTTCCATCAAATTCCATCTTGTTCTGTTTTTTTAGGTTTCATTAATACGACATGTTGGGAACCTGGATGTTTAATCGAGAACACATCTTAGAAACTGTTTGCCATATTAAAAGAATCTGCACTGCTGATACCTGAACAATGGTTACACCAGTTTTATCACTCTACTGTTGTCCTTCCATGGACATACTACTAGGCCACACTGAGGCACAGGCTGTCGACATGTAGATTTAGCGGCACTGTTTTAAGACCTTTTCTCCAGAGTACATTGTTGCTGTATTGGCCCAGCCACACCAACAAAATCACAGCCACCCCATCCCTTCCTTTGCTTCCTGTTGCTTCAGGAAGGCAGAAAACCCTCCGCGTTGGGTCTTACCAAGCTCTAGGCCAGGCCTGCACAACCTGTGGTTCTCTGTTTGTTTGATACTTCAACTTCCAGAAACCCTAGCCAGCTTGTCCAATGGTCAGGAATTTTGGGAGCTGAAGTCCAAAACACCTGGCGGGCCACGGGTTGTGTAGGCGTGTTCTAGGTGGAGGATGGATGTCCTGAAAACATGTGGCACCAGAGACTTGCTATAGTTTTCAGTGCATTTCAGTGGTGGCAATGGTGGTGATGAATACAAGTGCCATCACTGAGTTGTGACTTTAGCTCAGGCACTTTCTAACCTGGTGATGGAAGGAAGGAAGGGAAGGAAGGAAGAAGGAAAGAGAGAAGGAAGGAAGAATGAAATGGAGGAAGGGAAGGATGGAAGGAGAAAGAGGGAGAAAGGGAAGAAGGAAGGAAAGACAAAAGGGAAGGAATGAAGGATGAAAGGATGGAAGAGAAGGATAGAAGGATGGGAAGGAGGAAGGAAAAAGAGAATGAAGGGAGGAAGGGGGAAGGAGAAAGAGGGAGAGAGGGAGGAAAAAGGGAAGGAAGGATGAAAGGATGGAAGGGAAGGATGGAAGGAAAAAGAGGGAGGGAAGGGAGGAAGGTAAGGAGGAAGGAAAGAGAAAGAAAGAAAGACAAAAGGGAGGAAAGGATGAAAGGAAGGGAAGGAGGAAAGAAATAGAGAAGGAAGGACGAAAGGGTGGAAGGGAAGAAGAAAGAGTGAGGGAAGGAGGAAAGAAAGAGAGAAGGAAGGATGGGATGGTGAGAGAGAGGAGGGCCTGAGAAAAGAGCCCAAGGAGCGCATCCGGCCCCCGGGCCTGGGTTTCCCCATACCTGCTTAGCTGCATTTTGGGTTATTCAGTCTAGTCACCTGGGCCTGGGAAATTGCTCATTCTGTCTAAGGCAAGAAGGAATGGGAGCACTACTGCCCAACAGTTCAAGGCAAACACAGCAGCTAAATGAATGCACCATAAAATGTAACCCACAGAAGCCTCTTTTTTTGCAATTGTTACAACTACTCAAGTATTGCACAGTAGTTATAAGCTAAGAAGTTGCTTGGCTATATAAAAAAGTAGACCTGATATTAATTCTTTCTATAAAATTATTATCTGGAGGCCTACATTTAAGGAAGTTAGTAAATATAAAATGCTTCATTTCTCCCTGGCTTTCTTAGTAGATTCCAAAGCTTCATTTCTGTGGGAAATTCCCAGGAAGAAAGAATGCATACATATATAAAATCCTCACGAAGTGTCCTTATGTGGACATGGCTTTAGCACGAGTGGCCCAAATCTTATGTTGGAGACGAGAGAGCAGCAGATAATAACAAATGAATCTCTCCTTCAGTCTGACAAAGATTAGATAAGTATTGTTCAAGCAAGACTAGGACACCGTCTCTCCTTTGGCTGAGAAACCACAGAAAACTCCTTACATGAAAGGATTTTCTTTGTTGACACAGATAAGATACAGGCGCTAAATACCTGATTAAGGAGGAAGTGATGAAAGTCTTGCATTTGGTAGCCATTTGCAGAATTCTTTAACTACTAACACTTAAAAGCTTTGTACTGCTATTCACTTCCATTGCCTACATTGAGTTTCATGTTCTGCATTTGTTCTGGCACATAACTGCATATTTACACTTTAAATAAAACAACGAGTTCCTAAAGTTTTAGATCCAGAAAGGAAGAGGGTGGGTGGGAGGAAAGTGTCTTGTAGTGCAGTTCAGAAGAGTCAGTTGGAGGGGTGGGCTTCCAGGTAGTGGCGGAGTTGGACATTTGGCTTTAATGCAGGCCTTCACTCTGTGACAATTCACTTAGGATTTGTATGAGGTTATCCATCCCCCAGAGATAGCCGTCCTCTCTGTTGCCTTCTACCCAGGGCACATTGTGGTGGAGGACCTGTCCCTCTGGAAGCGGCGTTGTTTTCCCAAAATCAATCATCCAGACTTTGGCTTGTTCTTTCTTGTCATGAATGAAGAGAAGGGAACTCCCAATTACCTGCAAAAGTAAAGACGAAAAGGGATGTAAGAGCATATTGTTCCAGCCTATTTATTGATTTACAGTATTTGCATTATTTATTTATTTATTATTTATTTATTTATTTACTTCATTTATACACTGCTTTTCTCAACCGGGGAGGTGGGGGGGACACTGGACTCAAAGCAGTTTCCAACATATTCACGGCAAAATTTAATGCCTCACAAACATATGAAAACCTAACATAAAAACAACAATAACACAAAACTATCAATAAAATCAAAAAACATAACAACATTTAGACATTAAAACGTGGAGTTAAAGGTGGTCAGTTGAAACATTCACACCTTTGTCACACCCTGGTCATTCCACAGATATATAAACCCATTTTCCTAGTTCCAACAGACCTCACTACCTCTGAGGATGCTTGCCATAGATACAGGCAAAACATCAGGAGAAAATGCCTCTAGAACATGGCCATATAGCCCGAAAAAAACCTACAACAACCCTGTGAACATGCATCTTCAGTGGGAATATAACCCCATCCAACACAGGCTGTAACTCTATACCCTGTTCGGCCTTGCAACCGACCAGGAGTGAGTATTTCTGTTTTCATACTTAACTAGACCAGTGGTTCTAAATACCAGCAGTTCTTACTGCCCAGGTGTTTTGTATAATGCAGTATGTTTGGAAATAAAAATATTCAAATTTTATTTTTTAAGCAGAGGGACACTGAATTTCAACAAGAGCTTTGTACTCTGCCAGTTTTTGAAAAATATTTTAATTTTTTTTTTTGTGGGACCCTAATGATGCTTTTGTGGAACACCAGGGTTTTAGGGAACACAGTATGGGAAGCGCTGATTTAGACAATCAATAAATCCTAAGTGGTTGATTTTACCTCATGACCCCCGAAGAATGGTGATGTAACCAAGGTGTCGCGGATGCTCTTCAGTCGATTAAGATAACTGTTCTGAAATTGTAAGAAAAGAACTTGTTAAGATCTTGGAGTCCCTCTACATTGCAACAAACACCGACTTTGAACATTTGTGGACATACCCAGCAAAGCTACAGATGAAGGTGTTTTCATTATATCGTACACAAAATGTGAAGTCCAGAGTTCACAGCAGTGCCATTGTACTGCACATCACAGCATGTTGTACATACACACCCTTGTGATCATGCTATCTTGAGCATAGCTAGAGGCTCCTTTGCAGACAGCAGATCAACTGGGTCCCCTTTCAGCTACACTTTGATTTTTATGATGATGAGTTCCAAAAACAAACACTCAAGGGGGTTTACACATTCAAACATAACAAAGTGGAAAACATACATTAAAATGGTATCCATTAACACAGGACTAAGATTAACACAGAACTATACTGCCAAGCATGTCTAAATACAAGAATTTAAAAGCACACAATTTAGGAAAAAGCAATATAATAAAAAATAAAGGAATCCTCATTAAAGGCACTTTCTTTGGGACTGGGACTCATTTATCCTTCTCTAACAGAAAAATGGGAGCAAACTATTGGTTTTCTGATGTAAAAGAGTGTCATTAAAAGTAGAGAGGTTGATATGTAGTGATATTTTAAGGAATAAGTACATAATAATAATAATAATAATAATAATAATAATAATAATAACAACAACCCTTTATTAACAACAACATATTTATATTCCGCTCTATCTCTCCGAGGGGACTCAAAGCGGATTACAACATACACAGATAGGCAAACACTCAATGCCTTTAATACAGTGGAATAACAATAACATACAAATACACTAAACAAAGGTAAAAGCTTTCCCTTTCAACTCCAGCTTCTGAAGGCGCTGCTCAACTCTGGCCATGGGGAGGTATTCTTGTTCCATTTCCAAGCCGAGGAGTCTGTTGCCTGTAGACATGTCCTGGTCATGTCACCGGCATGGCTGCATGGGTGCCTTTATTACCTTCCTGCCAAAGAGATACCTTTTGATCTACTACATTTGCATGTTTTTGAACTGCTAGGTTGGCAGGAGCTAGGGCTAACAGTGGGAGCTCACCCCGACCTGCAGCTTTGAACTCCTGACCTATAGGTCAGCAGATTCAACAGTTCAATGGTTTAACCCATTGCGCCACCACAGTACCATAAGCAGTAAAACTCAACAGACAACAAGTGTGAGACCTGCAGGTTAGTTCTTGTTGCATGTTTAGTTAGTGTTTGGTAGTGTGGGTTTGTTGCAGATATATTTTGGTTAGTTGTTGCAGTTTAGTTTTATATATAAGGAAAACTGTTATTTTTGTATTGCTTTTGTCTCTGTAACTATTTTTCCCCGTATGTTTGGATTTCTGCATTTCTGAATAAAAATTAGTGTCAAATAGGCAGTTTCTCTAAAGCCTCTCGGTTCTCAAAGTCAGCCTGAATTTTAAAAAGGGTTTTACCAACAAAAGAACGGCAATGACCTGGCGGTGGGGGTGGGCATGCTTATTCTCTAGGGCAGTGGTTTTCAACCTGTGGGTCCCCAGATGTTTTGGCCTTCAACGCCCAGAAATCTGAACAGCTGGTAACTGGCTGGGATTTCTGGGAGTTGTAGGCCAAAACACCTGGCGACCCACAGGTTGAGAACCACTGCTCTAGGAAGAGAGTTCTAGAGCTGAGAGGCGACTGCTGAGGAAATTATCTTTTGTGTCCCCACCAGTCGTGTTAGACTCTCCACACAATTTCAAGGCTGGGACAGGCTCATCGGCTCAGATTCTTCTGAAAGGTGGGACTGCAAACATATTTACCCAACAAAATGACTTGGCAATGAACAGCAAACAGCTTTGTTTATAATCCTCCTTCCCTTTACTATCTATTGTAAACTGTTCCAGGAGGCTTGGAATGAGTAAAATACAACATACACAAGTTTGGAAACTACATATGGTGAGGCCTGCAATTAAGTTAATCTGGCTCTGCACAGCTTGCAGAAATAATAAAAATGTGCAATTCCAATATTCATTAATAAGCTGCCTTTTAAGGACAAAGTTTTCCCAAGGCAGAGAGAAAAGAAGGTAAAAAGCATTAATAGATAATTCTAGAACCTATAAAATTGACTGTTTGGACTACAGATCCAAGTGCTCTGCACTGTTAGTACAGTTAGTAAGCATGGGCAATCTATGGTTCTAAATGGTTCTAAAGTACTTACAAAACTAGCAGGCATTGATGCTTTGGTTTTAAAGTGTTGCTGAAGTTCTGGTGGTGAAAATTTCAGAACTCTAACAAAACTTTCAAAATTTCATTATTATTTCGTTATTGGCAATTTTTTTGACAGAACCAATTAGAAACTTCCATTTATAATCAAATTTTGAAAGTTTTGTTAGAGTTCTGAAATTTTAACCACCAGAACTTCAGCTACACTTTAGAAGCAAAGCACCAATGCCCACTTGTTTTTTAAATACTTTAGAAACATTTAGAACTATGGATTGCCCATGTCTATTAGGAAGCCTGGCAGATGGTGTCCAAAAGATGCCTTTTCCCAAGCTCTGGAAAGTCAAACAGGGAACAGGCTGAGAGAGTGCTCCAATTTTTTAAAGTAAACAGGCGCTATCTCTTGAAATTGTACAAGCATCCCAAGTCAGAAATAAATCTGCCTCTTCTACAATGACACACTCATACTAATTTGGAGTGTTCACATTTGCAAAAGAGGGTTATATAGATTAAAACAAGACTACATTGCTATTTCAGTCCTGAGGAGTCACATCCAATGTAGACTTGGGAAGCAGAAAGAAACAACTGTATATATATATAGATACACACACATACACGACACATTCACACAAAAGTGAACATAAATGCCATGTTGGTGAGTGAAACTATGTTTCGAACATAACAAGGACATTGCTTTATGTATGTAAACTGTTTATGGCATGTAGGCGCCACTAATACATACTCAATGAAAGCTTCACTAGTACAAACTATAGTCAATGTACAGAAATACAGATATAGTCTAATATTGTACTCTGTTCTCCTTCTTCTTTCCTTTTAAGATCTACCATAAAAGCAAAATTACAATTAATATTTCATTTTTTCACCAATAATTTTCCCTTAAAAATATTTTACGGTACTTCACACTCTGCTTGCTGTGAGCTAAATGCTCAACTATAATTATCCTATTTGTATTTTGAATGCTCTGCTGTTTTTGAGTAGTTTTCCCTAACACTATTTGGAACTTTGGACTGTAATAAAGCTTTATGGATGTGCAAAATTTCTTCCCTGGACAGAAAGAACATTATGAAGGTACTCTATATATATTGAATAATCCAAGAAACAAAAAAGGAAATAATCGGTAACAGTGACTCACCAGAATGTTACAGTTTCCTTTAGTAAATTCTCTAAAGGCCTCCATGACTTGTTCCTTTGTTCTTGTCTTCTTGAAGTCCCTGTTCACAGTGCCATCTTCCTTCTTTAAAAAAAGACAATGACAAAACCCAAGGCTATTATTCCAAAGAATGCTTTTATTTCAACATAGTTTTGCTGTTTATTAAATAGAAACAGTGGAAAAAGATACATGATGGTCACGATTTAATTAGTAATCTCGGCAACCAGTGGTAAACAGAAGGAAAAGGAATTGAGGCTGGAAGGCCAACCAGATGTATAGAAAAGACTGCAAGTTGCTGTTCTTAGTCCACCCATGCAATATTGGACCAAGGTTGGTAGAAGAGGCACGACTATAACTCAATAATGGGAAGATTTTCCACAGTCCTTACACTGTACTTCCTGAAGAATAGCCATTTCAATTTGACATTAGCCTGATCCAGTCATTTGTCGGTGGGGTACAAGTAAACACAAATGTTAAACCCCCTCAGCTGTGTCACAGATCTTTGGACATTCAACATCTGAGAGGGTTGGATTTGGATTTTATATTTTGTAAGCATGTTCAACTGAACTCACGTCACAGAGCTAGTGGGAGAGCTCATTCACTCTGAGGGGAATGAACATTTCCGAGTCCCCAAGGGGAAATGAGACGGGGTATAAAGTTGACTTGACTTCAGAGATTCATAGACATCTATCATATATGACATTTCAGTTAGAGGTACATGACTTGTAAGGCTTTAATGCTCTCTTTTATAGACTTGAAAACATTACCTTTATTCCCTCAATTCTGAACCCCAGGGTTGCTGTAGAACTGATGGTCTCCCTCCATTGCATGTATCGGGGCTTGGTTACTGCACGCTGAGAGTTTTCCTCCTCAGTAGGAGCATCAGGATCTACTTCAATCATCTTCTGGTACATGTCCTTCCGGAGACTGGGCTTCTTTCTTGCCTTTGTTAATTCTTCCTCCAAGTAGGTTCTGCGGCGACAATATGAGTTACCATTACTACCTTCAGAAACTGATCCATTAACTCCATCATAGTCACTGTGTGGGCAGGTCTCCCTCCTCTGGAATCATGTATTCCAATACCAATTTTAGTCTTTGTGTGACACCCTTACAGAAGTGTGCATCATGCAGGAAAAGGGAGGTATCAGTAAAGATAGCCCTGAATTTTTCAGAAGTAGTGGTCATAATTCCGTTGGGGAGTTAGATCATTATGTTTAGGCCCAGAAGCAGGGAGGAAAGTCCCTTTCTCCAAATGCAACTACTGCGAATTCAAAGGGAGAGACAAGTCAGTAGTATCTGCTGGACTTAATTGCTCCCCTACTGCTATCACCATTTCCTTTTGTGCCATCTGTAAATTAAATTGCACATCTAAGGGAAGGCAGGTGTTTTGTTGTTCTTCTACACTTAAAATGCCACACACTATACTACATAACAAAATTCTAATTTTTTTTCTGTTCCTGGTTTGAAAGTATTATTTAATTGTGCAGTACTTTCTTTGAAATTGGTTGTTTTACTCTGGAAATGTAGTTTTTGTGGCTGCCACAAACGATGCTGAATTGGTTGAGACTCTATGAGATATCCACTGAAAAACTATAGCAAAATGTGTTGCAAGATGTCCCGCAAAAACGAACTTTTTGCAGTTTAAATTTTTCCCCCCGTGTTTTTGTGATACAACCAATTCGGATTTGACCTTTATATCCCAGGACCAAAAATTGTGTCATACAGTATTATGAAGAGAAAAAACAAGGACCACCACCAACCACCAGGGGGCTTTGGATATACCATTCTGCCTAGCTGAAGAAGAAGATTCATGTAGCTAAGGTTCACGTTTTTTGAAGGACCCTATCTCCCTATATGAAAATGCCTAAACTCTTAAGACCTTCAAGGGATGCCCTCCTCACGGTTCTGTTGCCTTACAAAACACATTTGGTAGTGCAAGGGAGAAGGCCTTCTTGGTGGTTGCTCCCAGGCTTTAGAACCCCCTCCCTAGGCTATATAAAATAAGTATGAAAACCAAACATTTACTGATAATAAATCAGCATTTCCAAGAACTGCTAAAAAGGTTGATTTCCATTTTTGTGGAGTACAGCTGAAGCATTTTCTACAGTGTTATGAAGAGAAAAAACAAGGACCATTGCCAACCACCAATGGATAATGTTGCTAATGGATCTATGTAAATGTGTGGCATTCAGAAATCTTTCATTTTCCCCAATTTTTGTGACCCCAGCACTGAGCTAAGGGGACCCTATCTGGGGTCAGGACTCAAAATTTAAGAAGCTATGATCTAGAGATCTGCATTATTTCCATCTGCCTCCTATAATTGGTTATCAAACTCTTTCAAGCACAAAAGCACTCTGCATATACATGATTGGGAAAGGGAAGAGGTTTAGACCATGTTGCCTGGCTGGAATCAAGAATTTTAAAGTTTTAATGTCTAGCAATTTATTTAGCAAGATAGTATGAAACTTGCAGTAGTCTATTTAATTAGTTGTCATAGTTTTTGTTGTGGGATAATCCTAATTGTGCTTTTCATGCATGGCAGGGGGTTGGATAGATAGCCCATGTGATCTCTTCCAACTCTATGATTCTATGATTATAATGTAATACAATGTAACCAGTCTGAGTCCCTCTATGGAGGTTGAGAAGATCGGGATATAAGTTTTAAATAAAATAAATAAATAAATAACCATCGTCTTCACATATTATCAACTAAAGACTTCAACTAGAAAGCTTACACGAAGAGCATCTTGCTGAAGAAGTTATATGAAAACAAGTGCAGCGTTTTGAATTCTACTCAATTCTAATTTTTCTACTCCGAATTTTATATGTGCTCACTCGGTGGCTTTCTTAGACAAAGTACTGTCTATCAGCATGGAGCCCTCGTCATAACTAAAAGTGGACTAATTTCTAGCAGATCATGGAGCCAATTTCTGATAGACCTCAAAGTGAGATCTATGGATTAAGCAAACCTTGGTTGTTTTCATACTGTTCAGCAAGAGAGCACACTCAGGAGCAAACAGTACACATTAGACAGAGCTTAGCTGTAAGCAGACTGCAAGTACATGCTGTCATTTACAAAGGTAAACAATTGTTGGTGGTCCACAGGAGGTCTGGTATTTTTTTTTCAAATACCATGTAAGCCTTACAGAAATGATAATGTATGTATGCCAAGCATTCTTGAGGATTCAAAAATGCTTTACAGGTTCCAACTTCTGCCATGATGGACAAGGGGTGATCAGGACTCTATTTGGCCCATCTGTTCAACATTCTGAGCTCCTCCTGAGCAGAACTAGCGTGGGATAGTGCATTAAGATACTGCAGATTGCTGTTTTTCCAAATACTCCATTTGGCTCACATTTTAAGCATGATGTTCCACCAGAAATTCTGTTATCTGCATTCATTTCCCCTCTCTGTACGGCATATTTTAATCATACAATTGTCTCTTCCATCTGAATTCTTCGTTTTATAATTCCATTATATGAAGCTGAATTATTCTAAGTAGACTGGGATGTTCCTACATTAATTCGGTTATGTGTTATGAAAGCTTTGACTTGAATTAGATTCAGGATGAACTACAACCATATCTGCAGTGAGTTAATAAACAAACAAAACTACCATGTTTGCAAACTCCAAAGGGAGTTAATTTGGGAATCATACACAACACATTTTTACCAAATCTATTGAAAATCACACTCATTTGCCATTTTAATAATTGGTGGTTTTTTTTTTTTAGCAAGATGAATTCTTTGCTAGCCGACTGAATATGACCCATTTTAGAAATCACTTTCAAAAATATTAGCTCTTCTTATTATGTCAACACAGAGATGTAGAACTTCATAATTGGTTTGGTATAATATCCCAAAATGCAGCAAATCTAATAAATGCATGTCAAATTCTGAGCTAAAAAATTGAGAGCAGCTCTCCTGGGTCAGACTAAACCAGATCTGACTAAATATGCTGGAGGGCACACTGGTTTGAGCTTTAGTCTACTTTTGACTTTTTCGGGTGGTTTGGAGAGCTCTCTGTGCCATCTGGAGCAACAAAACATTTAGTCAGAATTTTTAAAAAGGCAGATGGGGCCGCAAGACTTTAGGTGGTGTTCTGGAGTCAATTGAAAGGTTGCCTTGTCCCCACCCTAGGATTAGAAGCTTTGCAGGTCCACAGAATAGCCTACAAAACCAATTACATTGAGCATTCAATTATGCAAAAAAAGGATAAACAATTTGAGATATTTTATTTCTGTCATCTTTATTATTTTATTGAAAAATAGTATTTTAGTGGGATTTCAGGAAATTCTACTAAGCTTGGCTGTATTTGGACAAAGGGACCATTTTCATGTTTTGGCATATGCAAATACACTACGGCTTCTTCTGTGTGAAGCTCTTTGGGATCAAGGGCAGCAGGGACTAAACGAGTGGTTCCCAACCTGTGGTCCACAAGAACTAAAATATCATCCTCACCATTACTACACTGTTGCAACAAGAGTGACTGGTCTCATGAAACCCTCTTATAGCGCCAGGGCTTATTAAATATGGTTTTATGTTGGTGAGAAGATGGTGACTACTGGATGGCTTATGTTCTGTATCAGAAACTGGAGCTGATGTGGTATATCAAACGCAATTTCCTGAATCAGCACTCCAAATAACCCAACTGAATCTAAAGTTGACCAAAAACTGTTTCGTAACCCTTTTGGTACGACTGTCGGAGATCCCTGATCAAAGTGATCCCTGGTGAAGTGGTCCCTGGTCAAAAAAGGGTTGGGAACCACTGAACTAAACAAATGCGTAAATCCTTTTTCTAAATCAGTTTTCTCTGTTTATCCACTAGATGTCTCTCTCTTCTAACAGTAAGAAGCATACCTGCATGGTACTCCCAATACAGCAAATAGTATTTCAAAATACAGAAAAAATACTACCTCAATGACCCATATGTGGTCCCAAACCAGATTGGGACTCAAACAAAATAGTGTCCATCCTAATAACCCAGGAGCCAAACCCTTTGCTTTTGTCTCCCCTTCAAATGTCTCTAGTTTAGACTGACCCTAAGGAGAATCTATCACTGGGCCACCTTCCACACAGCTGAATAAAATCCCCCATTTTCTGCTTTGAATTGGAAAATATGGCAGTGTGGATTTTCTGCCTTGATATTCTGGGTTATATGGTTGTGTGTAAGGGGCCAGGGTCTGCCCTCACTCTTGTCTTAGAGGCTATCCAAGGCTTGCCCAAGGGTTATGCAGTGGGTTTCCACAGTTCAGTGAGAATTCAAATCCTGGTCTCCAAAGTCCTGCTCCAACACCCAAACCACTACACCACACTGACCCTCTCTCCAAATTTGTGTCTACCTTAATAATTCAGACCCAAACAGTAATACAAGCCTGGACCCAGCTATGGATATTTTCAGAGCTTCAAAACAAGTTTCTTTCTTGGAACAAGAAACATTCAGTTGCTCCCTGTGAGCTACAGACTAAGAGTGCGTGTTCAATGGGAAACTATTAGTCTAATGTTCCATACAAAATCTCACAGCGATCAAGATTTAAAGCATAACATCAATTAGAACAAGGGTAGGAAACTTTGGCGGGGAAACCTTATTAGCCTTTTCTCGGGAACTCCACCCTCCTTCTACTGCACGGCTGGGTTATGCTGCCACAATGCAGCAGATCTTAGCAAAATTAAGTCATAGTTTCACTGTATCCAACAAAAAGAAGTCATGGTTTCACTTTAAGAGCCTTGTGCCTTGTTTTTAGCCGAACTGCACAGTTTCACCAAAAAACAAGGCATGTGTTCCTCATGAGTTCTGATTAAAGGTGAAACCGATATAAGCTGAGTATCTTTTATCCAAAATACTTGGGATCAGAAGCATTTTAGATTTTGCGGAGATGGGATTTTGGAATATTGACACTATCTTTACAATATTCTGTTCACAACTTTGGGGAAGAAAGTCATATCTAGGGATATACTGTCCTAATGCTCCAAGAGGGTCCTGTTCATCATCAGTTTGGGAAGCTAACAAGATAATCACCTGGGTTGTTGTAGGTTTTTTCAGGCTATTTGGCCATGTTCTAGAGCAGGGGTCCACAAACTTTTTAAGCAGAGGGCCAGGTCACAGTCCCTCAAACTGTTGGAGGGCCGGATTGTAATTTGAAAAAAGCATGAATGAATTCCTATGCACACTGCACATATCTTATTTGTAGTGCAAAAACACTTAAAAACAATACAATAATTAAGATGAAGAACATTTTAACAAATATAAACTTATTAGTATTTCAATGGGAAGTGTGGGCCTGCTTTCGCCTGATGAGATAGGATTGTTGTTGTGTGTTTTCAAGTCATTTCATACTTAGGTTGACCCTGAGCGAGGGCTGGGTAAATGACCTTGGAGGGCCATATCTGGCCCCTGGGCCTTAGTTTGAGGACTCCTGTTCTAGAGGCATTCTCTCCTGATGTTTCGCCTGCATCTATGGCAAGCATCCTCAGAGGTTGTGAGGTCTGTTGGAACTAGGAAAAATTGGATTTATATATCTGTGGAATGCCCAGGGTGGGAGAAAGAACTCTTGTGTGTTGGAGCTGGTGCAAATGTTTCAACGGGCCACCTTGATTAGTATTTGATGGCCTGGCAGTTTTTTGGCGTGGCCTGTTAGTGCATGGGGCAATATTTTGTTGAGAAGTGATTAGCTGTCCCTGATTGTTTCCTCTCTGGAGTTTCCCTGTGTTTGAGTGTTGTTTTGCTGTTATAATTTTAGAGTTTTTTTTAATACTGGTAGCCAGATTTTGTTCATTTTCATACTTTCCTCCTTTCTGTTAAATTGTCCACATGGTTATGGATTTCAGTGACTTCTCAGTGTTGTCTGACATGATGGTTGTTAGAGTGGTCCAGTATTTCTGTGTTCTCAAATAATATACTGTGTCCAGGTTGGTTCATCAGGTGCTCTGTTATGAATGACCTCTCTTCAAATTCCTTACTCCTTTTAAAGCCATCTAACCTACATGTTAGGTGATCTATCCTGACATATTAATTATGCATTGCATGAACCTGGAACCATGCTGTTTCACTTCCCTGCAATGATAGCTAATCAATTTCACCGCCCACTAAGCTGATCTAGCAAATAAAACATGAACTTGCAAGACCGAGTTAATCCTGCTGAGCGTTCCATCTTTCAGAGGTCACACAGATGCATGCAGCAGATGGCCACTGCTTAATCGGGGAATATACAGTGAGGAAAGGAGGGAGTGCAAATGCATATATTGCATGCAGTCCCCAAGGCCACGTCACTGATCCTCAGGGTATCCACCCCTCCATTTTTTTAAAAACTTAAAATGCACCTTTGCCTTCAGAGAAAAACTCTTTTGGGCCTAAAAAAACCCAGGCTTTATTTTGGCAATCAAAACTTGTTATTCTTAGTTCATTTTCCTAGAATATATGATGACACTGATGGTTAAAAAACAATCTTTGTCCCATTAAGTGCTGGATTCTTACTGCAAACTGGCTGTTTGATGTCAATCACAATAGAAAAGCAAGCTCTATACAACTCATAGTCTCCTACATCAGCACCAGAGAACTGCAAATCTACTAGGCGCTTCTAGGTCAAACAAATGTGAAGGAATAATCTTCCATTATCTTCCTGACAAGGAAATAACTTTTTTGGAGGGGGACAATACTGGTCAGCCCAGCTTAGACTGTTTTTCCATTTGTTCATGCAGTTAATTTGAACTTTGCTTTGCTTTCCCCAAGCACATTCCAAGGTAAACATTGCAAACAGACTTTTTCCTTACAAAAAGTAAACTCGCGATGACACAGGACAGTAGATTTCTTTATTCTCAAAGAGCGGGATGAGGAAGAAAGCACAACTCCATATTTAGAACGGCACACCAAGTAATGCGTTCCTAAGTTTGTGGTTCCTTTAAGGACAGTGGTTTCCCAGATGTTTTGGTCTTCAACTCCCAGAAATCCTAACAGCTGGTAAACTGGCCAGGATTTCTGGGAGTTGTAGGTCTAAACACCTGGGGACCCACTGGTTGAGAACCACTGCTTTAGGACATTTTCTCCACAGCGTGCACAAAACCTTCAGACTGTTATTACAATCTACCACTTTTTTTAAAAAAAATGGATTTGGATTAATTAGAAGATTTGTTTTTTGTATATTTTAACACTGAAACATTAAAGAGCCACTGGAAGGAGCCTCGGGTGGTGCAGTGGGCTAAACAGCTGAGCTGCTGAACTTGCTGACCAAAAGGTCGGCAGTTCAAATCTGGGGAGCAGGGTGAGCTTCCGCTTTTAGCTCCAACTTCTGCCAACCTAGGAGTCGAAAACATGCAAATGTGAGTAGATCAATAGATAATGCTTTGGCTAAAAGATAACAGCACTCCATGCAGTCATGCTGGCCACATGACCTTGGAGGCGTCTAAGGACAGCATCGGCTCTTCGGCTTAGAAATGGAGATGAGCACCACCCCCTGAGTCGGACATGACTAGACTTAATGTCAAGGGGAAACCTTTACCTTTAGAAAGCAAATAATATAATTACCATTTTATCTTATGAAAGGTTACAGATATGCCAGCATATCCCCAGCTAATCTGGAATTCCCTCACTTTGCCTGGACATTCTACTTTTAAGTAATTTGTGCAAAACAACACAGTGCTCACTTCGGTTACTGCACTACAGCCTGCAATTATACATATTGTAGTAATGAAACCATGCTAAGGCATTATTCTCCTATGGTGGTAATTAAAGGTTTTATTTGCCCAGACTTTAAACTATCCAATTAATAACTAAACCCAGAGATTAAAACATTTGCCTTTTTCAGAAATAATAACCTCAGCCATAATTCAAACACACAAGAGCAACTGTGCTGACTGTAACTGATGATGTAACTAAAATGTAGATTTTTTTTTAGTGCCAACAGGTTTCCTAGAGCAACTTTACAATGGCACATGACAGGCCAGGACACACACATGCATACAGAATGGAAATTATTTTTGTTGAATCAGAAAAAAATATGCAACTTACAAGACTTCTTTAGACATTATGGAAGACTTGTATTTGACACCTAATCATACACAGTTTCTCCTACAGTGCATTACCAACTAAAAAACAAAGGAAGGTGTCATATTAAAGCATGCTGCTTCTGGCATACAGCAGCCAATGGAGGAGAACAGGCATGGGCAAACTTTCTAATTTGGGGGACGCATGGGGCAGGCCGAGAAGGAGGGGGTTCTCCCCAAGTCCCCTTCCTGCCAGAAGGATTGGCTGCCCAGACAGGAAGAGAGCTTTTCCCTCCTGTCACACTCACCTGTCACATTCACTTTCTTTCTTTCTCTCTGCAACACATCAATATGCACACACCTCTCCCCTTGGAGGCTCAGCCTTTACACAAAAAGGGGTTTATGGGAGAGGAAGAGGGTCCGTTTGAGATGGGGCGAGGAGAAAGCTAAGAGGCAGCTGAAGAGAGATCTCTCTCCCCCCCCCTTCCTCTTCTCTTTTGGAGGCAGGAAATGTTTGGATCCCAAAAGGGTTGGCCTTGGTCAGTATGAGATGGTGGAAGGGGGGAGAAAAGGTGTATCCACGAGACCACGTATTGCCTTCTCCTGATATAGAATCCTAGAGCTGAAGGAGACCCCAAAGGGCCATCCAGTCCAACCCCCTGCCATGCAAGAAGGCACAATCAAAGCACTCCCAATAGACAATTTCTGCAGAAAAGCCTCCGGTGGAGACTCTACCACACTGCGAGGTGACCTATGCCACTCTCCAGGAAGTTCTTCCTAATCTTTTCAGTTGAACCTCTTTCCCTGCCATTTGAACCCATTGCTCCTTTGTGGTCTGGTCTCTAGAGCAGCAGAAAATCAAGTTTCCCCCCTCCTGCTCAATGGGTCACCCTTTAAAATCTTGAAACATGGTTCTTATGTTCCCTCTCAACCATCTGTTCTCCCAAGCTAACCATCCCCAAAGAGCACTGTGGACTCAAACAATGATGGATCTGGAGCCCAAGGGGCCAAATCCAGCCCCCAGGCCTGGGTTTACCCATACCTGGAGTAGAATCATTGTCAAATGCAATCATTCTGTCAAATGCAAATCTCTCATGATACTGAAAATCTTTGACCTGGAATTATTGTGACGATGGCTGGGGAGTTTGTTCCTGCTCCATCAAAGTGAAACTGACCTGACCCCCATCTTGCAGTCCATGACACAAGGAGAGTCAAAATCAGCCAGGAGATCTTCCATCTGATTGTAGCGTTCCCCATCTTTCACTATATCTCCGTGGTAGGCTGGAACATAAGGCTTGAGGACATCATTCATCAAGCGGTCCAAGCAGCGCTGTTCGGACTCACAATGCTTTTTCAGTATCCTCCCATTAGCTGCAGCTTTGAAGCTACCTGACGGAGACAGACACACAAAAGGGGCATTTAAAAAAAATTACATACTTTTTGAATGCTTTGTTCTCTGCTTCTAACAGAATGACTAAGTTGGATTGATATACGCTGGACATTATCAAATCTCAAATAACAGAAGGATTAAAAAAAACAAATATATTACTGTTTTGTTTTTTAAAGTATGGTGCAAATAAAATAGAAAGACCATGTTGGTTGGGGTGATTCTGGCCCAAATAAGTATTTTTTATACTACCTGGGCTGTACTGCATTTCCTTATGGATCTGATATTACCTTAATCTTGAAAAGGATATAGCCAAGACTGGCTTTGATAACAGATTCAGACTATTTGCCATCGGCAGTGGCATCACTTTGTTACACTGTCCAACCTGAACCCCAGCAAAGAGAGAGAGGCAAACCTTTCTATCCTTCAGTCATCAATCCCAAGCACCACTGATTTTCCTCAGGGTCTCTATATAATCAATCTATCAGTCCCTTGATGTGCCTCTGTACATAGGAAGAACCAGGACACATAACGCCACATATATTTGTAGCTCTTTTTCCAGGGCAATCGACATAGAATCATAGAATCAAAGAGTTGGAAGAGACCTCATGGGCCATCCAGTCCAACCCCCTGCCAAGAAGCAGGAATATTGCATTCAAATCACCCCTGACAGATGGCCATCCAGCCTCTGCTTAAAAGCTTCCAAAGAAGGAGCCTCCGCCACACTCCGGGGCAGAGAGTTCCACTGCTGAACGGCTCTCACAGTCAGGAAGTTCTTCCTAATGTTCAGATGGAATCTCCTCTCTTGTAGTTTGAAGCCATTGTTCCGCGTCCTAGTCTCCAAGGAAGCAGAAAACAAGCTTGCTCCCTCCTCCCTGTGGCTTCCTCTCACATATTTATACATGGCTATCATATCATTAGCAGAGTTAATTATCTTAGCTTTATCAAGCTTTATCAAGAGATTTTCTGAACACCTTCCCTTTACTAGACTCATTAAGTGAAGTTTCCCTTTGAGGTACATAGAGCACAACTTGATCTTAAGCACCTGCGTGTCCTGCTAGTTGGATCCAAGGATATTTCTTCTTGAAGGACATAACGAAGGGAGACCAGTGCACCATATTCTTGATCTTTCGCCATGACTTGCTCTAGAAAAGGGAGGGAAAAAGGAAGAGGAATTAGATCTTTTCAGATCTCTTACACAAGTGCATAAATTTGAAAGTGGAAATACTTGTGTAAGAATAAGCTAGTCCAGACACCTAGGCTAACGAAAACACCAGCTAAATAACCCAACAGTCAACTGATGTAAGGCTGACTAGTTAAGATCTGCCAGCTGCAGAAGGCCACCTTACTGGGATCTGCATGCATTATTCACTGATACATCACACAGTCCTAGACACTTGTGAAGTGTCTGACGTGTGATCTGATACAACAGCCAGCAGAGTGATCTTGTCTGCTGTGGACTCATCTTGTTGTGTTTCAAACAACAACAACAACAAACATTGACAAAATCCTGATCTGTCAACTGCAAAAGGCCACCTTACATGGACCACAGGTTAGGAACTACTCTTGTAAACAATAGGAATTGAGTAAGTGCAAGCTGCAACAATGGAGAGAGGTCATGGGATAAAGTGCAAGGATGTGCGACCACAAGCTTTAAGAAGAAAAATACAGGGGGGACAACCCAAAACACAGTCACGTGGTCCATTAACCAAATTTAAAAAAAAGCCTGGGAATTAATGGACTACTAAAATAGGCACGGTTACTAATCAAGACTTCATCAGAGTGAGGACAGGAGAAGCTAAAGAAAATCTAAAAATCATCCTGACCAGACATTCAAGGCAATCCTACAGTGATCCAATAAATACATTATTTCGTTTTCAATATAATAGGAATACTCAAGAGGCCTTCTGGTAATACTGTGTTCATGCACCCTTCCATTTTCTGGAAGGCTTGTTTTTTATCTTCATGTTCTTGGCTTCAAAAAACCTATTTCTGATTTTATGAGGAAGACATCTGCTTTGGACATTTGTTTTGATTATAGGAATGTCACATTGACCAAACAAAGCAAAGCCGTTCTGAGAACTGTTTCAACTTTCATTAATGGCTCTTTTAAACATTTGAGGGGACTGCAGGGCAAGAAGTGATCCAGGTAATTAGATCTTTTCCTATCCTTGAGAAAAAAAATCCTAGAAGAATTGGAAATATCTGTTAGTTTCATACCTAAACCCAGAAACAGCCAGATTGGGTGCATGAATACTGCTCTGTGGTGGGTTGTGCCCAAGACAGTAGAACACAACGAGAAGGTTATTAGTTATTACCAGTGTCTGGGGAATGTACTTGAAATTCCAAGTTCCAATAAGCCCTATGAGGAACAGCTTAAAGAGCTGGGCAGGTTCAGCATCCCTAGCTAACATAGCCAAATATGAAGGATGTTAGGAACTGCAGTTTAACCATCTCTGGAGGGCCACATCATTCTCGTTCCCGGAGAAGAAGCAGAATGCAAACATTGACTTACTTCAATGCCTAGTTGCATCCAACAGTTCAATACGATTTTTGTAAATGTTTACTATTTATTTATCGTAACACAACACCAGAAGTAGTAATTGTGTAGAACTGTAGCTCCCAGCATCCCTAGCTAACATAGCCAAAGATGAAAGATGCTACGAACTGCAATTCAGTCATCTCTGGAGGGCCACATCATTCTCATTCCCGGAGAAGAAGCAGAATGCAAGCACTGGTCTAGTTGAATGGCTAGTTGCACTCAACAGTTCAATAGGGGTTTTTTTCTAAAAATTTACTATTTATTTATCGTATTTATTGTACTTTCTAATTATTTATCGCATTTATCGTACATGTATTTATTGTACATTCATCAGCTAATTCAGTGGGTCTATTCCAGGTTTTGGGGGTTTGGAAAGTTTTGTATTTGTTTTGTTTTGGAAATGGACACACTTGTGAGAACGTTTAAAGAAAAGGTCCTTCAGCCAAAGGCATCAGAAAAACTCTTCCGAAAAACATAGGAAAACTTCAATTCTTCCTGAAGGAAAATTGTTTCCCACAAATTGTTCAAGTGGAACACACAGCTAATTAAGGCAGAGGCATTTCTTATCTCTAAGCCAGAAGGCTGGGCAACCCATCGAGGAAGACGAGACGCAAACAGAAAACAATGGGTGAAAATGCCTAATTGCACAAAACCAAAACAGCATTTTGACTCTGGTCAGTGTGAAAATCATAATCCAAGTTCACAATGAAAGAACTGCCAGAGAGCAGAATAACTAAAGTGAACCGAAACAACAAAACATTGGATTGAGTATTATGGTAGAAGCTTTAAAAAAAATTAAAACTGCAAAAAAAAAATCACAACCCCCCTTTTTGTATAATGTTCTCTGATATCTAATGAAATGTGCATCCTCTTTCATTACATATAAAATATGCTTTTAAAAAACATCTTTCAAAGCATAAACATTTTTCCTTAATTAGAGGTGAGGAGAAAAAGTCACCCGCAACTATAATATCTGAAAGTAGACTAGAGTGCATGCCCCACTTCATTACTACAGATAATAAGATGAATTCTGTGACAAAACTATTTTTCCCTACATCATACACTTATCCATGGCATCATGTCTCTCTTCTTTTAACACACAGATTAGGATTTTAGCAAGATCTAAGGGCACCTTTGCTTCTGTGCCCTTAACTGCAATCAACACAGGGATCTGTTGAGTGAAGCTTTTAGCGTCACTTCATCTCAATACCAGGAAGAAGCTTCTTTGAGAAATGTCAGGCAAGTGTTGAAAGCACACAGCAAGGCTTGCTCATACATGGAGCCATTCCATTTGGAGACATTTTGAAACAAGATGGCACTAGTCCATTAGTTTGGAGACACCAACAGATTCTCTGAGAAACAAGGCAAGCAACTGTGCACCTCTAGATGTTGGTTGGACTACAACTCCCTTAACCCCTCACAATAAACTGTGTTGACTTGGACTGAAGGAAATTCCATATGGACAATGCCTGAAGAGTTGTAGAGTGTGCTCTAGGTCAGCAGTAGGAATATAGGGTCTTCCAGATGCTGATGGACTGCAACTCCCATCAATCATAGCCAGCACAACTTGAGGAATATGCAAAGTTTCACGTACAGAGGTCTCCAGAATTTTGATCTATGCTCTTGGTGTTGACATTCACTCATAGACTAAAATACCACTGTGGGTCTATTCTTTTAAAGGTACCATATATACTTGAGAATATTCCAACCCAAATGTAAGTCGAGGCACCTAATTTTACCACAAAAAAACTGGGAAAACATATTGACTCAAGTATAAGCCAAGGGTGGGAAATGCAGCAGCTACAGGTAAATTTCAAAATAAAAATAGATACCAATAAAATTACATTAATTGAGGCATCAGTAGGTTAAATGATTTTGAATATTTACATAAAACTGTAATTTAAGATAAGACTGTCCAACTCTGATTAAACCATTATTCTAACCTTCTTCAATGTAAATGTGCTTATGTATCCTTTGATTAATAATAAAGACAGTAAAATAATAAATGTAATAAAATAATAGAGTAAATTAATAAATGTAATAATAGAGTAAAATCATATAATAATAAAATAATGTAAATGTAATAATAAAAATAGAGTAAAATAATAAATGTAATAATAATAATAATAATAATAATAATAATAACAACAACAACAACAAGAAGCCAGTCAAGGTGGTCCCAGTGGTGATCGACACACTGGGTGCAGTGCCTAAAGACCTTGGCCTACACTTAAACACTATGTCATCTCCAAAAGGCAACCCTACAGTGATCTGCACGCATTATTCACTGATACATCACATCGTCCTAGACACATGGGAAGTGTCTAGCATGTGATCCAATACAACAACCAGCATAGTGATCTTGTTTGCTGTATACTAATCTCGTTGTGTTTCAGATGATAAATGATAAATAGCTTTGACTCAAGTATAAACTGAAGGGGGCCTTTTCAGCCTAAAAAGGAGGCTGAAAAACTTGGCTTATACTTGAGTATATACAGGTAAACATGCATGACCAAGAACAGTTTTTGAAATATGATTTTTAGAACTCAACCCCCAGAAAGCAAGATTTCCATAATTGTTTTTCTGTAATTTTGGGAGTTTAAGTCCAAAAATAATTTCAATCTAGAAGCAGAGAGGAATAGAATGGAGCAGACAGTGATATAAATGTCATAGGAGGATTTTATTTCAGTTCCAAGTTTTCAATTGCGCCTCTCCCTTTTTCATCCTAGAAGACGGTCAAAACTGCAATAAAAGTTAAGAGAATGCGATAATCATAAAGTGCTGTGCTGAGAGAGTGATTCCATTCTTCCTGAAGCTATTTCCCAAAAATGGAACTCATGACAACTTACAAAAGAAGACAATTTAAAAATACAAATTAAACACAAGCAATTTATGCTTTCAAACGTATTTCCATTAACACAGATTTAAAACACAACAATTAAAAATACAGCAGCTTCTCCCCAGTAAATGCCTTCTTTTCAGCAAATATTTCCCTGTCAGAGAAATGATAATTGGTGTATGTGTCTACAACCTTAGAACAGCCATTGAGAAAATCTTTTTGTTAATATCCACTAGAAAAATCTCCAAAGATGATGAAGCTGAGAGAAAGGCCATCAAGATTTCAAATCCCATGCAGATTAGAATAAATGTGGTTCTTTCAGACACAAGTCATATACGGTTTAAGGGTATATTGAAAGCCCTTTCAAAATTAGAAAACAAACATCTCCCTATACTGAAGTTATGCTATTTTCATCCTTAAACTATCTTTTTAAAGCACTTTAAAGGGAGGAGTGGACCAGACTGTGTTTAGAAATATTTTTCCAAATCAATCATGTTGTCAGGGAAGTCCTCAAAAGTGGATCATGAAAACAAAAGGCACTAGGTGTGGTTTCTCTAGCAATATGACAAGCAAAGTCATGTCTGATGAAGTCTATATCCATGCAACACCTAAAAGTATAAAACCCATGTTGATCTGAACTTGTTAACTCAAGATACCTTGTATTTCAGGGCAACTAGTTCCTCCAGTGTCCCTGTGTGGCCTCAAAGGCAGTATTTTATTCAAAGTTATTTAACCAATTAGTTATCTCTTCTTTCATTTCCATAGTGTTTGTGTACCTTCAAGTCATTTCCAACTTATGAAGACCCAAGATGAATCTATCAGAGGGTTTTCTGAGCAAAATCGTTCAGAGCAGGATTTTCCCTTGCTTTCCTCTGAGGCTGAGAGAATCTGAGTTGCCTAACTTCATAGAATCACAGACTTGGAAGAGACCACCAAAACCATCCAGTCCAACCCCCTGCCATGCAGAAAACATGGCCAAAAGTCACCCAGTTAGTTTCTACATCTGAGCAGGGATTTGAACCCGGGCCTCCAAATTTCTGAAAGACAAAGGGAAAGTAGATATTTTTGTAGATGAGGTTGCAAAAGCATGGGATTTGGCTTAGTAACCAATAGAAATTAAGGGTGTAATATTACACAGTCTGGCTTTGGTTTAAGCCCCACTAATCTCAGTCTGTCTTACTTCCGAGCACACAACTCACTGGACTGAGTTAGAAGTTTCACCCTTTTGTACACATGCCCATTCACCACAGATTTACCAAATAGAAAATTACAGAAATGACTCTTCGTGTTCATAGTCATTTTCATCTTATAGTGAACCTCTTACGGTATTGTGCAGAGAGGGGTTCAAACTTTGCTTTCTCTAAAGCAGTGGTTCTCAACTTGTGGGTCCCCAGGCGTTTTGGCCTTCAACTCCCAGAAATCTTAACAGCTAGTAAACTGGCTGGGATTTCTGGAAGCTGTAGGCCAAAACACCTGGGGACCCACAGGCTTAGAACCACTGCTCTAAAGCAGGAATTTGACCAACGGGTTTCCATGGAGGAGTGGCAAATCAAACTCTGGTCTCACAAGTGAGCCCTAGTCCAACACTTAAACTACTGAGATCACACTGGATCTCAGGGATGGCTCTTAAAAGAAAGTTTATTCAAGAAAATTCAGCATAAAATGTTCTGATTCCCTGACAGCCACCTGCATTCCTTGGAAAACATCTCCAGGTAAGAGAGAGAGAGATAGAACACAGGAAGAAACAACAAAAATGAGGTGAACAATCACATAATTTGGGCTAATTTCCACATCTGTTAGCATCTGTCTCAATGCCTTGCCCCATACTGTTCCAAAAGTACCTCTGCAAAGAGGCTTTCTCAGGTGCACAAGTATTTGTTTAAAAAACAAATACAAAGGTATATGGAGTGTTTTAAAAACCTGATATGCCTGCTAAGTGTGCAGTCTAGTTTGGGCCATATGATCCAACACATAAACTCAGGGAGAAAATAATTGAGAATAAAAAGGTACAGCCTATATACTTAGAACCTAAGTTATGCAAAGGGCTGCTGGTTTTTGAGCATCCTTCCCCAACCAGGCTTGTTTCTGATGAGTTGGACTACAAACCCCAGAATCCCAGACAGCTGGCCATACTGACTGGGATTTCTGGGACCTTTGGTCTGACAAACCTGAAAGGTATCAAATTGAAAGTGACCATGGTTACTGTGTACAAAGGACCACCTGAAGGGGCAAGGTAAATGTTCAGGAATAGTGATTAGAAGACCTGCAATCCAGACAAACTGAGACTGTTTTGCTGGCAGCCTTCTTTATCAAATCTATGCTTATGCAAAGCCGTAGCTCTTGCCAAATTGCTGTCAACGTTCCTGAAGGCATCATCCTTTACCAACATAAGGGTTTCCACTAAGAATGCCAGGAGCTCTGTACTTTGGCTTTTTTGTTCCGTGTTGGCAGACAACACAGCTGGATTCCCCCACACTTTTGTTTCTTTTCTTTTTCAAAGCAGCCCTTTGCTGGGACTGATGTCATAGAAGTCTCCAAGGGAATTTGGGCTTCACATCAATAAGGCTCAACTTTCACAGAAGAGGAATTCTCCTATAAAAACACAAACATAAGTCACTCAGTCCCAGGATACAAGTGACTGCCAGAGCAGTAACTGTACTGGAGCCAAGAGTTCGTTTCCTCCGTGGCTGGTCAGCAACCTTCTATAGCAAGAGAAAACCTTGAAATACTTCAAAGCCAGAGCTAAATGAAGCAAAGCTGCTTCAGGAATAGTAAGGACTATAATGCTAGAGCCTCCAACAAGGCTGTCAACAGGCTTCCTGCCTGGTCAAGGCTTCCCAATTCTAAGAGTGATCATGTTTCTGGCTGAGGCAGACGCCTAATGGCACATGCCTAGGAAATCTCTTTAAGTGCTTTGGCAAGGAGATCTTGTTCCAACAGTGCTCTTCTCTTGTGCATGATATGAACAAACATTTCTCAATGGCATTGTCACAATCAGAACTGTAACATTTAAGGACTCCTTATCTTCTCACTGCTCAATTGAGTGTGAAGTAGACGAACAGGCCCTATTCTTTGGGAACACAACCACTGCATATGCACAGTTGAGCAATGCACCAATAAGGAGCCCTGACATTTTGCCATACGCTGCTGCCACAGGGAAGGATTTTTCAGTGGTCTGCATACAAGAGCCGTTGAACTTTATGTCAGTTACTATGAGCCCAGAGGGTGTCAAAAACAGTGACAAATTTTATGAGATGCTATCAAGTTTCCATCTGAAGTACTTTCCATTGGTTGAGAACAGCAGTAGGAAGGTTTGCATATACTGAAGTAGTCTGGTCTTATTTGGGTAATCAAGTTTGTGAGATGGGATTGGGAAGACTTCCCTAGCACGAAAAGGGTGCTATTTTTGTTTAGCTTCTTATAGCTTTCAGCTTCTTGCAGTTGACAAGTGCTCTCTCTCTCTCTCTCTCTCTTCCTCCTTTTGCAATGAAAACTGATTTCTTAACAGTAGTCTTTCATACTCCTTTCCAGTATGGAGCTGCACAGAAGCTGAAACATCCTGCAGAACTCATCCATCACACATTTGAATAAAAATGGGTCTGCAACTGGGCTGCTGTACTTTTTTCAGGCTGTATGGCCATGTTCTAGAAGCACTCTTTCCTGGTGATCTGCTACTCTGATAACACTGAGGTTTCCTGTCCTAAATTTTCTCATGCCACCTTCAACTCTCTGACAAATTTAAGGAGATCTGTTACTACAGAAGGAGTAATTATTACCAAGGAATATGTGGATGAGAATTCACTGCCTATGAGAACCTTTTACCAGCACTATCAGTCAACCACAGCTTGAAAGACTCCAGGAGCTGGCTTACCATTGCTCTCCAAGGGAAGGTTGCCACTCTGATCTATCTACCTCAGCAGCAGAAGTGCATGCTTCAAAGACATTTAACTCTCTTGGTGTTGTTGTGTAGGCAAAGAATTTGCGTTTTTCATTCTTTTTCATTCAAAGGACATGTCTTCTTTGTCAAGTAAGCAAAGGTAGACTCTCACTTTACACTTTGCCTCGCTTTTCTCCTTGACTTGCCTTTAAAAAAAGTCAATGTTGACAAAAAGCTGCATCTATTGGTCCCCACACAACCTTTAAAGATGGAATCAGCAGTTTGTTGTGTGGACATTCTTATCCTATTATGCAAGACCAATAAGATTCTAAAGAGGATCCAAAAGAGTCCTAAAGAAGAAGAGAATATGTTTGCCTAGAAATGAGTCAGTCTATTTTCCAAGATTCCCAATACAGGCAACCAAGAAAATAGTGTGTTTGTATGTGAGAGAGTGTGCACATATACAATTTTTAAAGAAATAATAATAATAATAATAAAAACTTCATTTTTATACCCCGCCTCCATCTCCCCCAAGGGATTTGGGGCAGCTTACAAAGGGACAAGCCCAGCGAGCATAGAGCTAAAATGTAATGCAATAAAAAAAACACAACAAAACCAAATTGAAACTTATCATAATAAAACATAACATGAAATAGTGCTAGCAGAATGTGTTTTAATTTTTAAAAGGCAAATATATTTCCTGTCCCAGCAAGTGATAGTGAGGCCCAGCTTTGTTTACTAACTAAGGACAAGTATGCCCATTTGCAAGTCCTAGCAGGCAAAAGCATCTGGTTGAATGGCTTACTACTGGAACCACAAGCTTAAACCTGGTTTAGTCTTCTGAAAAGCTGTTGCACATATAACGACACCAACCCAAGTGTTATACAACCCATCAGCTTGTTGAAAGCAATAGATATAATTCATGCCACTACCCCCTACCCCCCCCCCCCATTTTACTCCAAATTCACTTCAGCTTCCAGACTGATCACCTTCAGTTCCAAAATTCAACAATAGCAATAGTTCACCGACTCCCAAAAATGACAGAACTTGGAGGTGAGGAACTAGGATTTACTTTTTAAAAATGTGTGATCTACCATCATATGGAAAAAAATGTTCTCGGGCAACCCAAAGTTCTCCTGTTCCATTATTCTTTGTGTTTGTGCAGCCCTTTCTGAGGACATTGTTTTACACTTGGCTCCAGTTGGTAGAGCTCAGGTTTTAGAGAAAAATCAAGTATTATCCTTCCAAAGATAAGATCTTTAGCAAAATTGGGAAACATGTGACTTGCAATATTCATGAAGCCTGCAACCCCTTTACACTCGCTAAGAAAAAAATGACTTAATCCTCCCCATTTGGCCATCTAAACTTAGCAGCAAAATGTGGTGTAGGAACAAAGTCCTATTCTTTCCATGCTATTTTTCACTCAGCACCAACTTTTCTATTAAATAACACATTGGCTTTGTTAACTGAAGTATACATGGGCTCAACCTGTGCACAGCATTCAAAACATAGCAGTGTTTGTATCATCTTTGTGATTAACTCAAAGATGCTACAAGACCCCCTTGAAGCAAAAGGTGTATGATACACTATGTGTATGATGCACTATGGGCTATTTCATGCCAGCTCCTTGTTTTTACTAAAGAAGTGGGGTATATACTAACATGGTGCCAACAGTGCTTTAATATTACTTTTCACAGGGCAGTTCTCCAGTTCTCCCACATTGGGAACTGCTTGTGATGCCCACCTACCACCTTCCCCTGAATATTTCCCTGCCCCTGATCCATCTTTAACAATAGTTCCGGAAGTTGTCATATTTTCATGTCTTGCATTTTCTGGCTGTTTTTATTAATGGCTTATACTAATGGCAAAATTGTTCTCTCCATTAAAAATGTTTTAACCATATGAGCTCAATAGTACTTCCACATTCTGGACCAATACTCAGAATGGAAGGGGAAAGAAATCAGAAAAGGGTAGACAAATTGACCAGACTTTTGAAGGTGCAACACAATTGCATTCTTGCTGTCCTATTTTTTCTTTGATGAGGAAGTGTGAACCCACATTTATTATAAGGCCATACACACACACCTAGTGTGAGAAGTAGGGGCCTGAGAGAGAATGCCATATAGAATTCTTCCATTTGTCCAGTGGAATTGAACTTGAATGGAAGTTGCTTGAAGAACCACATCCATAACAAACAAACCTGGAACCATCTCAATCAGGAAACAGATAAAAGTAATATTTTGCACCAGTAACAGGATTTTTTTTTAATTTTGGGGATAAATCATGGGATTATAGGAGAACAGCAACAACATTATGCATATCCCCTCCTCCTTCTGCCCAATGCAACAACATTTTACTACAGTCCATACACCCATCAGTAAAACCAATAGTCATTATAAATTCTCCCATCTCAGGGGAAGTCCACTGTGTAAGATACATCTACATGGTTTCAAGTAATACCCCTCCTCCTTCAGCCCAATGCTATCCAAACCACAAAAGCCTGCGACACTATTTCCCCCTATATTGAACCCTTATCTGAAAACACACTTTGGGATGATAGTGAAACCTATGTGGCCTTCCAGATATTGTTGAGCAGAAACTTCCATCATTTAATTTGTCACTTCTGGCTGAGAAAGGCAGTATACAAATGCGGTAAATAATAAATAATTTGGCCTGCTGGAATTCGTAATCCAACAATGGTAAGAGCAGTGGTTCTCAATCTGTGGGGCCCCAGATGTTTTGGTCTCCAATTCCCAGAAATCCTAACAGCTGGTAAACTGGCTGGGATTTCTGGGAGTTGTAGGCCAAAACACCTGGAGACCCACAGGTTGAGAACCACTGAGTTTCACAATTTCTACCTATGATCTGCTAAGAAGCTTTGCTTTGCTTACCCGAGGTGTCAGAAATCAATATATTCTAATTAGTACCAATATCATGTTCCTGAGTTCATACCAGACGATTTGTGGCAACTGGGACACACTGTTCATTGCCTTTCTGACTATGTGAAACTATCCAAAAAGATTACATTCTCAAATTCCCATTGGGAAGACATTCATACTGTTAACAGGGGTTCTCTGTTTATAAGCGATGAGAGCACAGTGATTTTGGCTGATACCTTACAGTAGACTAGAGTCTTTTGAAACTGATATAATCGCCTCTGTAAAAGTCAATTGGCATCGTAAAAGTTTCCCTTCAAATAAAATGTTTCTAAAAGTCAAGGAGGATCACTGTTTGTTCTCCTCCGCTCTCTCAGCAAAAGAAATTCCAAAACACTCCTTGGTATTTACCGACACAACTGATTTTAGAAAATATGTCTATATTAATTTTAACAAATAAAAGAGGACTTTAAAGCTAAGTACTGCTGAAGAGCCCTGACCTTTTAATTTCTTCCAAGGCTCTTTAATTCCCCGTGGTTTATATTTGGAATTAGCCACATGAGTGTTTGGACAGCACTGTAATGATTTAAAGTGCTATTTGAAGTTTTATTGTTTTGCAGACTGCAGGAATGGAAACTGCAAATGCTGGTAAAATATATGAAGGAGCATTTCACAGCCACTGGAGCTTCTGTGAAGACTTCTCAAGTGGATGGCAGTGTGGTTGTTTTGTTACCATCCTGACCACACTCTGAACGTGAATTGGCCTCACAACTCTCGGTTTTCACCTGCTGAAATGCTGTGTGGTGGGTGTTCTTATGTCAGAGAGGTAGCGGCATTGGTGAGAACAGGACCTGGGCTGAAGAATGCATTTTCAGCTTTAGTAAGACCTTCTACTGGTCACTGGGTGAGGTAAAGACATTATCTTCTAACGTAGAGGAAATAGTTGTTGGAAACAGGAAAGTGGAATGTTTTAGCATTAATAATAGAACAGCATCTCAGCCACCCAGATGCTTGTAAACTTTAAGAACAATGCTGATATATCCAAACAGGGTGGGAAGGGTGTGCCCACTGCCATTTATTTATTTACGTACCACATTTATATTTGGCCCTTCATCCAAAGAACTCAGGATGACTTAGCTGGCATTTTATCATCATGTCCATCACTAGATATATTCACATGGCTATTTGCTAGAGCAGGGGTCTAAAACTCATTTCCGTTGAGGGCCATATCAACGTTATGGTTGCCTTCAAAGGGCCATTGAATCTATGAATGGAGAATATGTGGATGCAAAGGGCCAACTATATATTTTTTATATATGGGTCCCCAGATGTTACTGAATAACATCTGTTTTATGTATTGTCAAAGGCCTTCATGGCCGGAATCACTGGGTTGTTGTAAGTTTTTCGGGCTATATGGCCATGTTCTAGACGCATTCTCTCCTGACATTTTGCAGGTCAGGAGAGAATGCTTCTAGAGGTTGTGAGGTCTGAGGATGCCTGTTACAGATGCAGGCGAAACGGCAGGAGAGAATGCTTCTAGAACATGGCCATATAGCCCGAAAAACCTACAACAACCCGATATCTGATTTATTTATTTACTTCATTTCTACCCTGTCTTTCTCGACCCAAAAGGGGACACAAGGCGGTTTACAAATCTGACAAATATTCAATGCCGCACAGGGAAATAATAAAACACATCTCATAAAAGTATAAACAATCAGCTGTAGTCATGATGAGGAATACAGGGGTTATAGTCTAGCATCTGGAGGGCCATATAAAATGACATAGTGGCCTGGATTTGGTTTGTGATTCTTGACATTGACACATGTGTACTAGAGGAAAGGCAAAGAGCAACTTTGGAGCCATATTCAAAATTCAAGGCTTCTCCCTCTATTATTCTATTCTTTCAAACTCCCTAGGCAGTCCACTTTTTTGGCCATAAAAGGAGCAAACTGTCTCTCCTGGAAAAGTCAGTGAGTGGAATTAACACTACTAAGTAGGCTACAGACTTCTTGCACTGTTTAATATCAAAAATAATTGCTTATTTTTTCAAAACCAGAAGCAGACATAGTCACCTACAGCTTGGTTTGATTTCACTTTTAAGCACTTTTGCCCTAGCAAAATAAAGCTGTCTACCCCTAATATTTTACAATTACCTACATCTGTTGTAGACTTTGGGATAGAATATGAGTTTTACTTTGAAATGTATGGCCTTGCAACCAGGGTTCTTAGATAACGTATCAAATTTTGAGAGTGTCCCAGAGACGTACTGGTGTAATATTTTAAACCTAAAGGAAGTCTCTTGTTTTCTGGATGATAAAAGTAGAATGAGAACTGTATGGTTTATGGCAATAGTGTAATGTAGGAACGGGAGAACCTCTGGCCCATGGGCAAAATCTGTCCCAGTTGATTTCCTCATTGAATTCATAATAGCCTCCAGTGAAGTTCTGTCCTTTCTCCAAAGCCCTTATCGCATTTGAAGTAGGATTTTTGGGAACTTTTCTAACTTCAGAGCTGAGGGAAACATAAAGGATCCAAGACTTCAATATATAGAGACATTGCTTACTTGAGAGGGGAGGTGAAAGGAAATTAGGCTGGGAGTTGCAATTTCAATCGACGTCTTGGGCCCTTTCATACAATCATAGGTCGATGATTCCAAATTAATGGCCTTCACTATTGTCTATGGAATCCTGTATTTTGACTCACTGGAGCTCTCTGGAAGAGAGTGTTAAATATCCCTCTCTAAACTGTAAGTCTCAGAATTCCAAAGATTGTTTCCACAGCAATTATAGTGGAATTGTAGGACTCCAATTGTAGGGAAGGGCTCTTGGAGCTCTGAAGTTGTAGCTCAGCCAGTGGAAAGGCATAAAAGTGAATGAAACATGTGCCCAGGAAACACATGTGTAGTGATGGTGGTGCATAATAGCAGTGAGGTTGCGCCTACTATGCCTTTACCCCCCCCCCCCCCAAATTGTTGTTGTTGTTGTTATATTTATTATATTTGTTTATACCCTGCTTTCCTCTCCTAAACAAGACTCAAAGCATCTCTTTAATAGTAGAAGTAGGAAGTCTGATCTGGCCACGGTGGTCCACACTCTGGTTACATCCTGAATAGATTACTGCAATGCACTCTACGTGGGGTTGCCTTTGAAGACTGTTCAGAAACTCCAACTAGTCCAATGGGCAGCAGCCAGATTACTACCTGGAGCAACATACAGGGTACATACCACCCCTCTGTTATGTCAGCTCCACTGGCTGCCGGTCTATTTCCGAGCACAGTTGAAAGTGCTGGTCTTGGCCTATAAAACCCTGTACGGTTCTGGCCCAGCTTACCTGTCTGAACGTCTCTCCCTCTACATCCCACCTCGGAATTTAAGATCATCCAAGGAGGCCCTGCTCTCGGTCCCACCTTCTTCGCAAGTGCATTTGGCAGGGACGAGGGACAGGGCCTTCTCGGTGGTGGACCCCTGTCTGTGGAATTCTCTCCCTAGCGAGACTAGGTTGGCTCCATCCCTCCTCTCTTTTAGAAAGAAGCTCAAAACATGGTTTGGGGACCAGACCTTTGGACATTAAGTTTGGCAGTAATCATAATGTTGGAATTTTTTACTATGACAGGCTTTGGGTCGTCGGTTGCTAAATCAGACTTTGATTCGGCTACATGATAATAATAATGTTTTAAATGAATTTTAATCTAATGTTTTCTTTTTTTGTATGATGTTGAACGTAATGTGTTGTATGTTGTCGGCATCAAATTGTTGCCGTCGTAATCCGCCCTGAGTCCTCCTTTGGGGGTTGAGAGGGACAGGGTAGAAATGTTGGAAATAAATAAATAGTATGCTAGCATGTAACATACGGTGTTTTGTCCTTGGTGTAATAGATGTATCATCAGATTTAAATTTGAAGTTAACCATGCTCAAATTCCTGTTCAGTCAGGAAATCCTGGTCATCCATCACCATCCAAAGATATCTTACAATGTACTGTGAAAATAATTGAAGTGAAAATAATTGAAGTGCATCATACATACAAAGATTATGGCTGATGAGAGAAAATGGTATTTGATAAGTCGACTTCAAACAATTAATAAGCTTCCAATGTTAAGCAACTAATTACACCACTGTGGTTAAAATATTGCAAGGGGAGATATTTCTCTTTTTCCCAAAATAGGAAGGCACAGGCTACTGACTCCCCAATTGTTTCCAGTTTCCTCTTACTAGAGATTTACTGCAGACAATCTAAACTGTGTGGCGGTGCTGTTTTGATGTGCATTGTTAAGCTTAGCAACAGGAAATGCTACTGCAGTCCTGAAGAGGCTTAACCCCCTTGCACCAACAACCAGCTGTTGAACATTTTCTGCCCTATTTGAAAGGCAATTACATTCTTGGCATAGTTCATAAAGTGCTTCTCTGCTGGCACAGAGCAGGCTGCAGCAACACCAGGAAGCCCTGGTATTTCCCTGTTCTTCTTCTTCTTCTTCGGCATCTCAGTGAAATGGGGTGGGGTGGGAGGGGGACACGATTTGTGTTTCAAGCCTTTGCGGAAACCAAAAGGCAAGCCAGCCAATTGAGAAAAAGTTCAGCACCGCGGTCAGTTGCTAAGCGACTGTGTGACGTACAGGTAGGCCCCATTTCTACATTTTTCCATTACATTGTCCTCAGTCAGGCCAGCAAGCCTGAACAGGAGGAGTCCCTTCAACAAACTGACTCTCCAGAGATCAGCAAGAGATTATAAGTTCTATAGGGCATAAACAGCTTGATTACATAAATTAAAACAAGAAGTACAACGTACAAGGATGTCTCTATTTGCAGAACTTTTTCAATACTCCTGCTACAGAAATGTGTCCCAAATGCAACAAGGAAATCGTAGTGGCCACGTTGATATTTTTTAATAAATGAAGGAAAAAACAGATTATCTCGTATGCAAAAATGCCTACTAGAATCAAAGTTCAAAAGCTTGTAGGCGTGGACAGAAAAATGTCATTTCCAAAGGTTTAGTGCTTTTCCTAGTGTTGTCTGGCTTTGGGCAAAGTGTCACACTGTAATCTGAAGTTCTGTTTGGTCTTCCCAATTGTTTAACAGAGAAACTAATGTCAAGAAGGCTGGTTTATCACAACTGGGTGAAATTTGCAGGCACAGATGCCCCTTTCTGAGTCTTTTAAATTTCAAATACAATGGATTTTGGGTTGTTTTAGGTTTTTCGGGCTGTATGGCTATGTTCTTCTAGGACATGACCATACAGCCCAAAAAGCTTACAACTCAGTGATTCCGGCATAAAAGCCTTTGACAATACAATGGATTATTATTTTTTTTTGCAAGGGAAATCTTTAAAGCAAGGATAGGAGACGTTTAGTTCAACACCCAAAGGACCACAATTCAAATATCCAAGCCAGCAAGGCTATTGATAAGGATTATGGAAGTTCCAGTCCAAACACATCTGGAGAACATTTGTATTAACCACCTTTGCTTAAAATTTAGTGGCCTTTTAAAAAATGAGATCTTTTCCCCAGTCTGTGGATAGCAGAAATCAGGGTGGCTTCTTGGTAAGCTATGTGGAACTTTTTTGGAAGACACGATTCATGAAAACCCATATAAGGCTTTGGAAGGGAAGCAGAGAAAGGATCACAACACCTCTGCTGCTTCTGCTTTTTTATATATCCCTCCCCAAAACACTATGATTTGAAGTAAAAACTAGCAAGTCTAAATAAACTTGTCTCCTAGTTACCAGAGCTGTCAATTACAAAACTATACCATCTTCTCCCACCCCCTAGTATTTTCCTTTTATGACGAACGTGCCTGTGGAGGTTTTTAAAATGCATTACTTTTATACAACACTAAAAGGGAATTCTTGCAAATTAGAAGAAACCCATTGAAGGGTCCCCCTGAATTCACCCATGGTTGTTTTGTTTTGTTTTTTGGGGTTTTTTTGTCTTTCATCGGCCTCTATCTTTCTTTGAATGCTGCTTATGATGGTCAAACTTAGACACATGATTCTTTAACATACTAGGAGGCACTGGCGGGGCAGACTTATCAATTCTCCACTCTTCTCTCTGTTTTCTAGTTCATGCATACTCAGTTAGGGATGCTGTTTACCTTGCCTGTTGTAGATTGGCACCTACTGCTATAGCAGGATTGGCTAGAAAAGAATCTAGTTTAAGTTTTACTGTATTGTTTACGCTGCTGCAACCTGAGTCTGGAAATCGGTCTCTCTCCAGCTCTCCTTGATCATCCTTCCAGTGTTGATGATTGCTAAACAAAAACCAAAAACCCAAACAGACAGATGACAAGAAGGAACAGTGGACGTGGAAAAAGCATTAAAAGACTTTGGAAAAGGAGCTTCTTTGTCAGATGCTTTGTTAAAAGAGGTATGTCTATATTCTCCAAGACTGGAGGGCAAAATTGCTGGACCTAAGCATCATGCACAATGCTACTAAAACTAGAACTGCTGTTTATGTGCAACCCAGGAAAGCTTTGGAATTCAAAAATCTCAGACATCCAATTTGCAAATGACATCAAACTAAGAGGAATAGCTAATACTTTAGAAGACTGAGATAGGATTCAATTTGATTTTGGCAGAACAGAGAGTAGGGTCAAAACTAACAAAACAAATCTGAACTGAGATAAATGCAAAGCTGTACATTTATGTAAGGGAAATGAGATGCAAACACAAGATGGGTGACACCTGGCCCAGCAATAGGACATAATTAAATGATGGGAGAAGTTTTGTAGTCTGCAACCTCAAGCTGCTACTTATCCTGGCATGGAACATATATTCCTACTATACATACATTTCTGAACTTCCTATCTGATGGTGGAATAGAAAGTAATTTCATTGAACTAATGGGTAGTTACTATATGTTTAGGACCATTTGTATGGCAAGTCCCTTTGCACCTGTGCAGAATATCCTTTTCTTACCAGCTACATGCATCTGGGATGAGGATGAAGAACTTCTGCATGAGAATGCATGGTATTCTATGCAACTGCATCTTTCAAAATAGGCCCATAGTTTTAAATACATGAACAGATTTCAAAATATAAGTGAGCCATCAGGGATTTATAGAGGAAAATAAGTTCTTCCATATGTAAAATAGTATGTTTAGAAGATGGAAACTCGAAGTTACATTTGCATATGTATTTTTGCAAAACCTAGATTTTGAATGTTCCTTTTGTCCACCTGTGTAAACACCAAGTCCCCCTCTGTGTTAAAAAAATATCCAGAGTCCAGAAATCCATTTATATATATGGAAATGCATGTTCACTTAACAGGGAAGTGTCATTTGAGTTCATCAATACAGTTTTTAAGAGCAAACAATATTATTTAGGAATGAGAACCTTTATACTTACTTATTTCAGGGGAAAAAATCCTCAGGTTTTAGTGTTATATGTTTAGTCACAATTGTAGGCCCTGCCTTACTGACTCTGACCACTTTCAAGCCACTGGCCAACTTGAATCTGGCACAACGTGTAGAAATGGGCACTATTCTTGAATATTGCAATAGGGAATGATTTCAACACTTACACTGTTCAACAAAAGGGGTATTTAATTTTCCTCTCACTTCTCATTCTGTGGTATCACTTCTAGGAGCACACAGTGAAGTAGCTAAAATCACCTCTTTCACAGCCCAGTCTTTTAAAGCGAAATGGATGTAAATTCATATGCAGGTTAACTATGGCAAATATGTACACAGTATTTTCTGCCTGGGAGAATCCTATGTTGGGAGGTGTTGGCTGGCCCTGATTGATGCATGTTTGGAATTCCTCTGTTTTCTGAGTAGAATACCAGTGGCAGTAAGCAGCCAGATCCTGAAGCTGAAAGGCTATTTGATGCTAATCAAGGGTGGCCAATTACAACATTCAGACCTGCCTCAAACAGACAAGAGTCCTTTCTCCCACCCTGAACATTCAGAGATATATAAACCCCAATTGCCTAGTTTGCAACAGAGCTCACAACCTCTGAGGATGCCTGTCATAGATGCAGGCGAAATGTCAGGGAAGAATACTTCTGGAACACGGTCATACATCCCAGAAAACTCACAGCAACCTATATATGATATTTTACACACTCACTTAAAATATCAAGTTGACGCATCTCTATATTTTTATGGACATGCAAAATATTTTTGTGGTAACAATAACCTAACGGCACAAGATTCCATCTGATCCTGGAAGCTAAAGTAGACATAACCAATGAATACCAGGTGGAGTGGGCTACATTTCAGAGGAAGAAATTGTCAAAACCACCATGAGTATTCTTTACCTAAGAAAATACTTTGAAATTCATGCGGTCCTCATAATCAACTGACAATTCGAAGGTACACATTCTTCACACCTGTAATCCAGGGCTGCTTCTGTTACTTAAGCAATCATTGCAGAAAAATAGATCATAAACCTCCGAGATTAGAATGCCCAGGACCTAATTTCAATATTTCAGGAAAAATAAGCTTCAGAGCTCTTCCATCACTTTCTAGTCAATGGAAACTTTGAAATCATGCTGTTTAGACCATGAAGCACAATGATCAAAACGTAAACTAGTATTTGGCTCTGCCTGCAACTTTTGTCTCCCAACAATGTGTGAAGCATGTGAACTATGACCGATCTTTCCACACATAAAACTATTTTTTCTGCACCGGCAGAGTCGTGTGGTAAAGGTTGGCTAAGATGAGAAGTTTCTGAGAAACACCAGTTTGTGATACAAATAAACAAACTGAGCTGATTCCCTCTCCTTATTCTTATGCATCACTTGTTTCCTGTCCACTCAGTTTCCAAAAAAAGGCAAGACACAGTAGAGGTGGAGTCTGAAATTTTTAAGGCGGGCGAAGAGGAAAAGAGTTGGAATTCTGTATTCTAAAATGGTCAGAAAACAAACCACAGGAAACAGAAGAGGGATGTTAGCCACTGTCATGCTTATAGTGTTTTGCATATAGCATCTCTATAGTCAACCTGTACCAACCCTATATTGTGCAGAATGATGGGGACGCATGGAGTTACTCCATAAGAACTGAGATTATTAGTATTTCAGTTCCAGAGCAATGTCTGTTCTGAGTAGCAGCAAATTTCCCAGTACAGGCAGTCCCTGAGTTACAAGCATCCGACTTACAAACAATTCCTATTTAAGAATGGGAGTGAGACAATGGGAAGTGAGAGAAATCTACCCCCTGGAAGGGAAATTCAATCCCGAAAGAGTTATGGGGTAAAGAAGTCTGCAATGAAGCTTTATCATCAAACCTTGTTTCCATAACAAGGCAACATTGTCAAAATCCAATTATCACAGGGACAGAAAGTGAGCTGAAATCTTCTGAACAGGGACACAGACAGCAGAACAAACACCACAGGGGTGTTAACCTTTCCCTTTGCTATCCAAATCATGTGTGTGTGTGCATGTGTATACACACACACATATAGCAGAGTCTCGCTTATCCAACCTTCACTCATCCAGTGTTCTGCATTATCCAACACAGTTTGCCTCCTGCCCGGATTCACTGCTGTTTCAATACATTACAATGTTTTGGTGCTGAATTTGTAAATACAGTAATTACTACATAACGTTACAATGTATTGAACTGCTCTTTTTGCTGATTTGTTGTAAAACATGTTTTAATTTGTAAAATCATAACGTAATTTGACGTTTAATAAGGTTTTCCTTAATCCTGCCTTATTATCCAACATTTTTGCTTATCCAACATTCTGCCGGCTCGTTTATGTTGGATAAGCGAGACTCTACTGTATCTACACACACACACACAAATATATATATACACATGCTTCAAAAATGTACCTGTTCTGATTGACATACAAATTCACCTTAAGAACAAACCTACAGAACTTACCTTGTTCGTACCTTGGGGATTACCAGTATTTCAGACCTAGCAATAAGCCCTCTTTCTAAACATCTACCAATGACTTCACAGCCATACTGAGATCTGCATATAAATTTAACTTTTTGATCCTGTCTTAGTCTTCAGTCTAATGTCAAAGTACTTCCTTGCACAGCAGATCTAGTAACTATATACAATGGAAGCCAAGAAATTATACCTCTGAGGGCAAAGTCAGATTCATGACCAGTTGAACTTAGTCTCAACCACAATGAGAGATCACAATGCTTTCTTTGCTGATGAAATCAGACAACCCAATATATCTGCAAATGTTAGAACCGAAGGTACAATGCTTATTTCAGAACTTCACATCTAATGTGTTGATTTGAAAAAAATAATAACAGGCGACACATTTTAAAAATTCTCAACTGTTAGAAACACCAGGAAAGACATTCAAATAGATTAATTAACATTCAGAGACATAGGCACATCTCAGTGGCAAAATAAATATCTGCAAATCATTAAAAACAACACCTGCGTACAGAAAAAAAGGTTGTTTTGGGTATTCAGTTCTAAACAAATGAGATCAAACTGAAAGACTGCAAATCATTTGGAAGAATATTCTGAGTGTAAAAGTTGTTTTCGCAGTTGGACAGACTGCCTTACATAATGACCGATTCTCCTTTAAAGGGAAATGTTTGACTATCTGTCAGGGATCCTTTACCTGTAATGCTGGGAAGGCCCAAAAGAGTCATTGAGTCCAAGGCACTGTACTGAATGACCCTTTCGCTCCCTCCCAGCTGTACAGTTCTTTGACTGTAAGACTTTTAAGACCAGCCATGGCCAAGAATGCCAATTCACATACAGCATGAATTCATTTAGTTTCACTTATCATAATAATGTGCACCAAAAATGATGCGTTATCTTTTAGAAAATTAAGCTACAGTGAAGCTAGTCAAGTAATGTAAGTTTAGTATAATAAGTTTTGTAACTTACTAAGAATGCTCAACTCTTGCATTTACATCTTCTGGACAGAGCTTCAGTCCATTTTATACAGTATAGAAAGTATGGACAATTGTGGGAACTTGGGCTTTAGAGGGCTGCATCCTTCACATCATATTTATCATTATCATCATCTTCTTTATTATATACTAGCTGTACCCGCCTTCCCTCCCTCTTTCTCTCCTCCTTTCTTTCTCTCCTTTCTTCCTTCTTTTCCACTTCTCTCTCTCCCCCCCCCCCCTTTTTCTTTCTCTTCTCTTTCTCCCTGTTCTTCCTTCTCTACCTATTCTTGGACTGCAACTTCCAGCAGTCCTCCTATCTACCTACTTATCTATCTCTATCTAATTTATTTATCTGGAGGATTGCTGGGAGTTGCAGTCCAGGAACAGGAAATTGGAAATATGCAGGGACTGGGATGCTCTCAAAGAAATCCAAGAAGAAGAAAGCTTGGATCTTGGAAACAGTACATGTGGATCATCCTCCTCTCCTACAGGGCCTGGTCTAGGGGATGCTGGGAGCTGTAGTCCTGAAGAGTGTGGATATGTTATTATGTGTCTTGTTTGCCGGGGGAGTCGTTTTTGCGCATGCGCTGTAGCGTCTTTTTGCTTTTTAAAGTCCCTTCAACTGTGTTTTTCAGTGTTTTTATTAGTGATGGCCACTCATGTGATAGGTGTATTGTATCCAAATTTGGTGTCAATTCGTCCAGTGGTTTTTGAGTTATGTTAATCTCACAAACTAACATTACTTTTTTATTTATACAGATAATTGCGTCCAAATGCGTTCTCGAGAGTTCAAGGGGCATTTTCATCATATTTTAAGACTGGCCATTTTAGTTTCAAGAGAGACTTAATAAACAAAAGGCAATGAGTGAAGCAATTAATGCTGCGCAAAAGTTAGGGTTAGATCAAGGCAGGAGAATCTGTAGACCACCAGATGTCACTGAGGTTCAAACACATTTCACTGCTTCCCAGCATGGGCAATGGTGAAGCAGCCAATCCACTGCTGCGCAACTGTTTCTTCATGTCTGGTTTAGAGAGGAAGCAACTGAATGACTGCTGGTGCACATTTGCCCAAACAAAAACAGTGACATTTGAAAAGGAACAAACATTAAAGGAATGAGACCCGATACTGGAAAGGAAGGTGGTTATGGCCTACCAACCTATTTGCATTTTGAGAGAACTTCCTATTGATATTTATGGAATGCAAAAAGCATTTGCGAAGAGACAGTATTTATTCTTTCTTTCTCAGTACTAAGGCTACTATAGTACTAGGGTGACCCTGGCTTCCCTGCAGCGGCTGTTGTCATAATGGCCCTCTCCTTTAAAAATTTTATGCATCATGTCACATTTAACTTGATTGCTAGTTTTCGAATCATAAACTGGCCTTGAATCTGCTCACCTGGCATGTAGGGTCTTGCCTGAATACTCTGTGTTGGAATACATATGAACCAAAGCTCAGGGGCATTACTTTTTGGACTATAACTCCCAGCACACGCAATGGTTCCAAAACAACTAGCTTTTCCAAGATATGACATGAAGGTTGGGAAACCAGCCTGAAATGCAACAACACAATGAACACTTATCCAAGTGTTGTGACCAATTGCCAACTTGGGTGATGTATGCTGGGGCACCCACTTTCAAGAGTTCTAAAGTAAACAAGCACAAGGTTGTTGTAGGTCATTACCTCTGAGGATGCTTGCCATAGATGCAGGAGAAATGTCAGGAGAGAATGCCTCTAGACTATGGCCATATAGCCCGAAAAAACCTACAACAACCCAGTGATTCCGGCCATGAAAGCCTTCAACTAAACAAGCACAATTCTCTTAGTAACAAAACATTTGCTACAGCTACTTTAGCCAAGAGCAATTTGGGCCATATCTGCCTGCCATGGCTGAGGATCACTTACTTAGGTTTCTTTACGTTCTCGATTCCAAGACACAGTGATTTTACCATTGTGTTTACCATCTGGCAAAGCCTGCCTTTAAGCTCTACTAGCTCAGGAGCCAATGGTTACAGCACAGCTGCCCCTCAGCAGTGCATGACTCTTGCCAGTATTCTGGCAACGGTTTGTGCTGTTATGGGAAGAACTCAACTCCAGATTGCAACCAGGTCAGCATGAGACAGCAGTCCTGGAAACTTCTTCTCCAGACACTTGGGTGCTACTTGGAGCTTGAGCTCATCAAAAAAAAAAAAAAAAAAAAAAGAGGCTTGAACAGACGGTTTTGTTTTGTACAGCCACAGCTCCTGGGGAGTTCATGGGAAGCAACACTATTGCCTTGTTTTATAGATGTCAGGAAGGTTTTAAAAGCCTATTATGCACCTTTTCTGTGCAACTTCAAGAAACAACTTAAGCTCCATTTGTTACATAGGGCAAACAAACCAGGTTTCACTGTGAATCCAGTAAAAAGTTTTCAATTGTTGTTGCTGTTCACCTTCAAGTCATTTCTGATTATGGTGATCCTAAGGCAGACCTATCATGGGGGTTTCTTGGCAAGTTTTATGCAGAGAGCGTTTTCCTTCACAAACCTCTTTTACAAGAGGTTGGCATTTTCAATAGGCCATTAAAACTACAGAAAACACATATCACAAATACGAAGTTTAATTCAATTGTACCACATCCAGCTTGGTTTGGTAACCCAAAGGTTAAGGTCAGGCTATTTAGATGAAAGCATTTGCCTAACACCAAATAACTAATACCTGAAGTGTGAATATTACTAATTGCTTACATTTTATCAGTCACAGAAGTAGCTACAGGACTATTCTTCACAAAGTACAGCAAAAATTCACAGTTGGGTTATATTTTTATCAGGTGAAAATGTCAAATCCACAGCATGAAAACATTTTCCCTTTACAACACAGAATTGACTCTAAATGAATATGAAATCAAAAACAATATTTTCTGTATGCTTAAAACCTCAGAAGATTTTTTTCCCCTCCCTACTGCCTATTTCCCTAAGCGAACACACTGTTGTGATATACCATTCAACACAGATAAGAAGTGATGTAGAAATTAAATTAATCATCCTTCATCCACCTGAAATGATCTTGTAAGTTCACTGCAAACAAGTACAGTGTTCCCTCACTACTTTGCGGTTCGCTTTTCACGGACTCGCTGTTTCGCGGGTTTTTGCCTTCCAGTTTATGAATGGTTGCCATTGCCCAGAGCGGCATTCTAATCCCACCTCCTGGCAACAATGGAGTGTGGAAGAGGGTTTCACCCTCCGCCTCAGGAGAGAAGCAGCCAATCAAGAGAAATTACAAAGCAAAAAAGATAGCTAGCAAAAAAAAAAAGTGTGCGGTGCCTTTAAATCTCTCCTCACTTCTGCCTCACCCTTGGAACTCAATTTACATATATAGCATCCCTACTTCGCGGATTTTCACTTTTCGCGGGTAGTCCTGGAACGTAACACCTGCAATAAGTGAGGGAACACTGCACTTATATTGTACCAGAACTGGTAACCAGTCGACAAGCATGTTATATTAGTCATTATATTGTTTCTGTCTACAAGTGAAAACACTTGAACCAAGAAATACCTAATGATAGAACGTATCTTCTTTAAGTTAGTGGCAGCTCTGGATACAATCGTGGTTCTCAACCTGTGGGTCTCCAGATGTTTTGGCCTTCAACTCCCAGAAATCCTAACAGCTGGTAAACTGACTAGGATTTTGGGGAGTTGTAAGCCAAAACACCTGGGGAGCTGCAGGTTGGGAATCACTTATACTTAGGCATTACCCCACAAAGAAGAAGAAGAAGAAGAAGAAGAAGAAGAAGAAGAAGAAGAAGAAGAAGAAGAAGAAGAAGAATTACAACTTTATTTTATACCCCACCTCTATCTCTCCGAAGGGACTAGAGACAGCTTACATGGGTCCAAGCCCAAAGTAACATACAATTTAAAACAAAATAAAATATTAAAACAGCATAAAAACAACATCATAAACAATAATGAACAAGCATCAAACGCAACAACCAGAAATACTTTTAGTCTCATTTTGGAGGGAGGGGGCCCAGTTTGTAAACAAGTTAGAGGACAGGCTGAGTGCTGTAATTAAACCCTTCCCTTTCCTAACATTACTACATATCCTATATTTCAGGCTTCAGTAACACTTGAGGTTAAGGTCCTTACCTTGGATAAAATGCCTTTGTGGAGTTGCTCTTGTCCACTGTGGCTGTCCCACCTTTGAGACTCTTGCAGTGCCATGCAGCCTCCACCCATAAAGTTATCTTTTCTATAAAGAATATAGTGTGGTCCTGTTTTTTGCTCTTCAAGGAGCAGTACACGGAGTGCACTATAAACTTTACACTTCAAGCCGGAGCGCATTCAGGTTTTCATGGAGGTTGCCCAGATCTGCTGCAATGCCATTGGTTGCTGCAAACCATTATTTCTGCTGCTCAGTCAACCCTGTCAACCCAACCTGGCCAGGTTGAAACTATAATATCACAGCACATACTGTACCATGCAACAACCAGTCCCTTTTAGATCACTGCTTTGCCCCACGATCAAAAACTTCCCTCTCTAGATAAAAAGAACACATTTTAAACCCTGCAAAACAAAACACTGAAATTTCCAAAACACAGAGACTACCGACAATGACAAGGGATCTGGAAAATATTCCAAAATGCAATGGTAATAGTAAAACATAGACAGTCTCCATGAGTTCATTGTCACCATTCATTAGGGCAGTTGTTCCCAACCTTTGACTCTCCGACATTAGTACCAAAAGAGTTACGAATTGGCTTTTGGTCAACTTTAGATTCGATTTGGTTATTTGGGGTGCTGATTCAGAAAACTGCATTGGATAGACCACATCAGCTCTCGTTTCTGATACAGAACATATGCCACCCAGTAGTCGCCATCTGCTCACCCACAGAAAACCATATTTAATAAGCCTTGGTGCTGTAAGAGGGTTTCATGAGACCAGTCACACTTGTTGCAACGGTGTAGAAATGGTGAGGCTGTGGACAATATTTTAGAGCCGCAGACCTCATTTTTGGTCTCGTAGCCCACCAATGGGCCATGGCCCACAGGTTGGGAACCACTGCACCAGGACAACAGACTCGTTTCTGACTAGGTTTGTTTATTGTGAAGCCTAATCTCTCATATTTTCCCATTACTTCTTCTTTTTAATTACCATAGAAAATCCATTAAGGGTCAACGATACAGAATTATTTGTGCAATGTTTTAGCATTATGTGCACACCATGTGGGACAATCTATTCTTTCATAATGTTCATAGTGTACAACGAAATACTGGAAATATCTCTTTATCACAGTGCAAAATGCCTTTTAGAGTACACCACTTTTATCTTGATTACTGCATGCTTGTAGATCACGCCATTTATTGGTTTTAAATATATACCCTGACACAAGACCCAAGATGGCCTGCAACATATCATAACAAAGTGCAGCCTGATCCATCTTCCCTCCATCTGTGAGAACTGTGCAAGCAGGTCAGCAACAGAGAAAAAAAAATCACACTGAGTTCGTTTTTAGCCTTCATATCTTTTCCTTGATAAAATAGTAAAGAGTAGAGACATCACACTGGCAACAAAGATCCACATAGTTAAAGCAATGGCATTCCCCAAGCAATGGCATTCTACGGATGTAAGAGCTGGACCATAGGGAAGGCTGAGCGAAGGAAGATAGATGCTTTTGAACTTTGGTGTTGGAGGAAAGTGCTGAGAGTGCCTTGGAGAAGATCCAACCAGTACATACTTCAAGAAATAAAGCCTGACTGCTCATTGGAGGGAAGAATAGTAGAGGCCAAGATGAAGTACTTTGGCCACATCATGGGAAGAAAGGAAAGCTTAGAGAAGACAATTATGCTGGGGAAAATGGAAGGAAAAAGGAATATTGATGTATTGTGGGCTTGGCCTCATGTAAACCGCACCGAGTCCCTTGGGAGATGGTAGTGGGGTATAAATAAAGTTTTATTATTATTATTTATAAAGGGGCCGACCAAGGGCAAGATAGATGGATGGTATCCTTGAAGTGACTGGATTGACCTTGAAGGAGCTGGGGGGTGGTGACGACCGACAGGGAGCTCTGGCGTGGGCTGGTCCATGAAGTCACGAAGAGTCGGAAACGACTGAACAAATGAACAACAAATCTTTTCCTAGTCTTAAGACTGCAAAGTGAATACAAAAAGTATTCAGTAGATCTTTACTGCCATTGGACATCTTTGCTAGCAAGGATTCCAAAAGCAATGTGATCATTAGACTATGACTCTGAAGACAAGAGTTTGATTCCCCATTCAGACATGGAAACCCACTGGGTGACTATGAGGAGTTCCACACTCTCAGCCCCATGAAAACCTGCATCTTAAAGTTGTTCTAAGTTGGAAACAATCTGAAGGCACCCAACAAGAAATCCTGCTCATTGCATGTGCCAATCAGATTTCTTGTGTAAGGAAGTTTGTGTAAGTCTGGGAACAACCACTGAGAAGTCCTTTCTCCCAAAGATCTTCAGATTCAGCCAGGCTTGCATAAGAGATAATGTGGACTCAAGCCATAGTGCTTTAAAGGTTATAACCAGGCCTTTGCTTTCTGGCCAGAATCAGAGTGAAAAGCTGTTTCAACAAAGGAGTAATATGTTCCCTATAACCAGTTCCAGTCAGAAGTCCGGCCAATGTGTTTGGATCTGCTCTAGTTCAGAAAAAGTTTCCAAAGGCAGCCCTACATACAGCATATACGATCCAAACAGGATACAGCTAAGTCATGTAGCCAGATCTGACAACTCTCAGAATGGGTGCAGACAGGACATTGGATTTAGGTTCCTTTTCTTCTTTTATGAAAGAAGAAAATCCCAAACAGCAGACAACAGTGGCTAGACTCAGTTTTACTCCTTTCAGACTAGCCATACAACAAGGTGGGGGGGGGGGGTGTCAATAGTTGTGTTGATGCCAGCTCACAAAAAAATTATACTGCCATTTCAGCAGCTTTTTGTCAGTGTCACAACGGCACAAAGGACTAGAGCTGAGTAGTTCTGTACACGATTGCAGAACAGAAATAAACTGTTGATGTTCAGTCTTTTAGAGAAAAAATGCAGTAAGCTATTGAAGTGGAGATGGTTTTGATCGACAAAATGTAGACATGGGGCAACATTCAGCCCCAAATCTAGTTTTGTGGCCCTTAACGCTTATGAACATTCTGTGCTATCTTTTTTGCCGCAAATAAAGGATAAATACCACTGCACACTGCAATATGGTAACTAACAATACCAAGATGTATTTATACAAGCTGTCTCTTGTTTGTTTCCTAAATAACTAAACACTGTTGTCATAGTGTACCTGTCCGAACGAATCTCCCTCTACAAACCACTATGGACCTTAACATCATCCGGGGAGGCCCTGCTCTCGGTCCCACCACCATCTCAGTTGCTTTTGGTGGGGATGAGAGACAGGGCCTTATCCGTGGTGGCTCCTTGGCTGTGGAACCCTTCCCTAATGAGATCAGATCCACCCCTTCGCTCCTGACTTTCCAGAAGTAACTCAAATCCTGAATGTAGGATCAAGAGTTTGCAGAATAGATTGACTTGCTGGGAAATATATGCTCTTAATGGACTACAATGGACTGATTAGGATGATGATTTGAACCAGAGAATTGCTTTAATATATATTTATAACTGTTTTACTTGTGCTAAATATATTTTATGCAATGTTTTATTCTGTGTTGGCACTGAATAGCGCTGGTTGGCAATCGTCCTGAATCCTCTTTGGAGGTCGCGAAGGATGCGATACAAATGCCCCCAAATAAATAAATAAATAAATCTTGTTGTAATCCTTGATATAATTTTCAAATTCTTTCGTTCTTTGATGTCTTACCTTCCCCAAAAGGGCACACTGAGGGGTAGACTAAAAATAATCAGTCCTCTGGGTCTATTCTGTTTCTCTTATGTGTTCACTTATGGAAGCCCAGTTAATGGATTAACTTATGGAACTTAACTTATGGAAGCCCAATTAATGGAGCCCCCGGTGGCGCAATGGGTTTAAACCCTTGTGGTGGCAAGACTGCTGATTGACAGGTTGGTGGTTTGAATCCGGGGAGCAGGGTGCGTTCCTGTCTGTCAGCTCCAGCTTCAGGGTCTTCCTCCAGGGGTAAACCAAGAATGGACAACTTGGAAGTCCCTGAACAGACTCAGAAGTGGAGTGGGCAGATCAAAAGACCACCTGGCAAAATGGCACTACCTAAAAGAATCCCACACCTTGTGCGACTGCGGAGCAGAACAGACAACTCTGCGTCCGTATGCTTGCCCACTATGTACTGCCTCATGAAGAATTGTTGGAGGCTACAGACAATGACATTGCTATTGCCCATTTTTGGTCAAAAGATATTTAGCCACCTGCGCTCCTTCTATTTTTATCAGTTTTATACTAATTTATGCAATGCTTTTGATACGAAATAAATAAAAGCTCCAGCTTCTCATGTGGGGCCATGAGAAGCCTCCAACATGATGGTAAAACATCTGGCCATCCCCTGGGCAACATCTTTGCAGACGGCCAATTCTCTCACACTAGAAACGACTTGCAGTTTCTCAAGTCGCTCCTGACACACACACACAAAAGTTAATGCGTTTATACCAGACAGCGCTATGCTTGGAAATTATTACTATCTTGGCTGATTGAAATTAGCAGGCCTAGTCTAAGCAAGTCTTAGTTGAGGTGGCCCCGGGAGTCAATTTTTTTTTTGTCTTTGGGATTCTCCAGGAACTGCATCGACTGTCAGAAATGGAAATGACCTGAATTCTACTCTTTTTGAAAAACGGAACTTCATTGTTAAATAATTAAGCAACCCATTTAAAAGGTTTCCATGAGATGAAATTTCTCCACAGTGTATGACAAGCATTCAAGAAAACTGGTTTTCAAGTAAAGAACAGTCTTTGCGCTTCCTGTTTCCATTCACTATAAAGCTGCAAAACCCAAAATAGCATTGACTTTAAATGGATGCAAAAAGGTCTTGAGTTTGTTACCTGGCCTGATACACAAGAAATCTCTATGCCTATATTCAGATATTTGAATGCGCATACTCATTTCCCCCCAGGGTATGAATTATGCATAAAAAGTATATGCGGCGGTCTACAGATACAGAGATCATAAACACATTGAATCAGAATCAAGGAATGCAAGGGGGGGAAGGGGTCCTTGTTAATGCTCCATGTACTCAGTTCTTGGATCGATGAAGAAATTAATTTATTTATTTTCCTACCCCTCAACTACATGCGTATCTTTTTTGTTTTGAAACACTGTTCTGCAACTATCTAGTTTGTTGTGTGTTGAGACACTCGTCACTGAAACCATGTCACCAACTGAAAAACAATGTCCTCTTTCAGGTGCGCATGTATGTATGCCCTTCCCCACTTCCTCCTCTTGTTTACAGTTAACCATGTCAGCAAGAGACCTTACCCTTGTAATTCAGGTCACTTCAAAGGGGTTCGAGACTAATGCAAATCTGAAAATGAAACTCATTTGCTACTGCTGGTAGGGGGGATTACAAAAAAATAAATGGTTTTTTATGTGTTGACGTGTTTAGCTTGGCTTACTGCCACCAGAAAAAGGAAATGCACTGTGCATCCTTGGCTTCTCTTTTGTCAGAGGAAACCACCTCCCGTGGGATACCAAGCTATGGAAATTCTTCAGCCTATGCATCACTGTGGCCCTGACACTTGCTTCCTTTATACTCAAACTAGATCTGATGCGGAAAATAATACCACACACTATTTATTCCTCCTACATTGCTTTCTATTTATTTTGCAAGGAAATAAAACCTTAGGATTAAGAAGAGAATAAGATTATTTCATTGAACTTTCCAACTAACTAAAAGCTGTGATAGAACAGTAAAGTCACTTTGCTCAGACCTGTTATATCGCTTTTGAAAACTGCATCCTCATTACTCTTCCCCCAAGTAAGAAGTTACATCTACCAAGAGTGTGCATTACTTCTGAGCTCTATGGTGAAGTGTGAGATTTTGTTTCTTTTTACTATTTAGCATTCTGCAGAACCACAGAACTATTTTGGGGGACAAGGAAGTGATATTTAAGGAAGATACCTTTCCAGACTCAATTCCCAAAATTTGCATCTGTATCAACTAATTTCTACCAGTTCCACAGGTAGGCAATATATGCACATATGTTCTTTAATCATAAACCTCCTCCCTTTTCCTGCTTAGTAAAGGTAAAGGTTTTCCCCTGACATTAAATCCAGTTGTGTCCAAACCTGGGGGTTGGTGTTCATCTCCATTTCTAAGCCAAAGAGCCGGCATTGTCCATAGACACCTCCAATGTCATGTTGCCAGCATGACTGCATGGAGTGCAATTACCTTACTGCTGGAGGTACCTATTGGTCTATGCACATTTGCATTTTTTCGAACTGCTAGGTTGGCAGAAGCTGGGGCTAACAGTGGGAGCTTACACCGCCTCCCGATTTGGACTTGCGACCTTTCAGTCAGCAAGTTCAACAGCTCAGCGTTTTAACCCATTGTGTCACTGGGGCTTCTCCAGCTACACACACAAAAAGTATTGGCTAAAAACATGCTGTTTCTGACAAGTCACAGTTTTGGGAACATGGCTCCTTGGGGTAAAAATATGAGAAGCTAGAGCACAGGTCTCAAACTCAAAGCCCATGTGTCATTTTACGTGGCCTCTAGATATAGGACTACAATTCCTGTATTCCTCATCATGAAGCATCATGACTAGAGCTTCAGGAAGGATGTACAAGGAGCAGTGAGGAAGGGAGGGGACACCAGGCTAGATAGATCAGCTAAACCCACCTCGATAATGTGGGATGACAGGTTTTACTGCCATATCACAGTAGAATAGGGCAGCCATCCCAGATAGAAGTGTACTGATCTTCAGCCAAAGGTAAATGATAGCTGTGCTCTCCTGCTAAAACCCTCAAACAAGTTCAAGGTAAGGTCCATCTGTAGGAGAGGTAACTGACAAAAGATGTCTACAGAAACCTATCTTAGAAGCTAAACACTTTACCCAAGAACAGAACTGGTCTGTTTGAAGCCCAGCAAAACCACCTCTCAGCTTAACCCACCCCACAGCATTATATCTGAAGATAAATGAAGGGAGAATTTGAAAATGCTATCTGTATATCTCTACCTATATAGACAAACAGACAGATCCACATGACTATGAGGTCTGGAGTTCAGTGGAAGAACATGTGCTTTGCAAACAATGGAAAAGATTTTCTTGTCAAGTTAGACAATACTGACTAGATTAGAAATTAGTCAAACCTTGCGTAAGACAGCTCCCCGTGCTTCTATGTGCTCAAGAGACAATCAGACAACAATATCTGACCTTCAGCAAGAACAAACCACAATACATAAAGAGCAGTTATTGACATGGGTTATCTTGGCATGGGAAACCTGTATACAGCATTAGAGTTATAAATTTTACTGACTCATACTTTACTCACATGGTCTTTGAATGCTGCTTTCATTCTCTCAGGTCTTTCATAAGTAAACCCATGCTGCCTTTCCTACAGCAATTTCAGTCCAAGTTTTGTTTGTTTCACTACTGAGTTACTCAGTCTGAAACTAGCTTGCTTCTGAAAAACACATTGCTCATTACTACCAACACCCCATTCAGCTTTGGTGAAACATCACACTGATTTGTCAAAATCATCAAGCAAAACCAAAATATTCAGTAGTATGTGAGTGTGACCATTCTTTGATGAACATTTCCAGTTATTCAGTCTTGACTTATATGCTGCAATTAAGCTTCAGGCTGGAGTAATTCTCGGTAGTTTCATTGTGCAAATCCCATTATGAAGTGGCTAAATGTATGACCTGATTTTTAACATTTTTTTACAAATACAGGTTTTTTTTTGTTTATTGAAATGCCTGGGCATATTAATTGCAATGTGTTAATTGCTTGAGATCAACTTTTAAAAAATCACATTACGCCAAGTGGTGATACGTTTGTTTACCTAGCGTGCCATTCTACCAATGGAATGTTTACTTCTTCAAATCAGAAGTAATACTGCAGGAGATTGTGCTCAAGTCTGGATTGTTTTTGTCAAATTGTCAGATTTTATATGTCTTGACGAAGAGGGGGCATTGTCTAAATCAGTGGTTCCCAACCTGTGGTCCATGGACCACCAGTGGTCTGCAAGAACCAAAGTATGGTCCGTGGCCTTATTGTTGTCTCGAAACCATGAGGCAACTAGAGTGACTGGTCTCGCAAAACCCTCTTATTAGTGCTGAGGCAACAGGGATGTCAGGAGGGAAGAGGCAAACTACCCACTATTACCACATCAGCTCTAGATTATTAAATATGATTTTCTGTGGGCGAGCACATAGTGATTGCTGGATGGCATATATTCTGTATCAGAAACTTGAGCTGATGTGGTCTATCCAATGCAATTTTCTGACTCAGCACTCCAAATAACCAAACCAAATCTAAAGTTGACAAAAAACTATTTGTAACCCTTTTGGTACTAATGTTGGAAAGTGGCTCCTAGTCAAAGTGGCCTCTGGTCAAAGTGGTCCCTGGTCAAAAACAGATTGGGAACCACTGGCCTAAATGGACAGGTCCTCTTATACAACCTGCATACTGTCCTTCAGAGAGGCAACTTTCCTTTTTATTGATCCAAACCTCCCACAAGGATGGTAAGACATCAAAACATCCGGCCGTCTCTTGGGCAACGTCTTTGCAGACGGCCAGTTCTCTCACACCAGAAGCTACTTGCAGTTTCTCAAGTCGCTCTTGACACAACCAAAAAAAAAAGCATGAAAAAGATCTGTAAAACTTCAGCTTCCTATATTTTCTTCACAGATAACAATGAAGTTTCTGGATATAACAATAAGCCAATAAAAACCGGAGTGGGGAAATACACCCTTCAAATATTGTTGGACTGCAATTTTCATCAGCCCTAAGCAGCATAGTTAATGATGAGGTGTTGTGATGTCAAACTGGCAAGTTTGACTGGAATTAAGTCCTAATGAATGTAGAAGCTCATTTGAGATGTCAGCCCTTCAGCCAGATGTAATACAAACGTTTCCCAGGATCCTCATACAAACAAGGGCAGTACAGCAAATTTTACTTGGAAAATCTTTATTAGTAAAGTGGGATTTGGAAACCCTGTAATCTTTCACATGGAATCACTGAAACATATTAAATGCAGTGAAGAAATTATCTCATGTTATTGACTTCCCAGTGTGAAACCTCTTAAAAGTAGAAAGAATGAGGAGTGAAAGAATGAGGTAACTTGGGGGGAAAGAATTAACTTACAAATAATATATTACACATAGCTGAACCAGCACATTATACAGAATTGGCAAGATCACTGTCCCTGCATCTGAAAGTAATCATATTCCACTTGCACACTAAGTAAAGCACACAGGCAAGTGAAAAGCTTTTATAATTTTTGGCCACAGTAGAGTTTATTTGGAAGTATTTCTCATTTTCACGGCTGGCATTTGACTGAAATTCCTCATAAATGCAGCATGGCACAACTTCATGCTACCACGAACGTCAAAGGAAAAGCAGACCCTTCTCAAAGAAAATTAACAGAGATTGTATGAGCATATACATTAGTAGAACAGTGTTTACTTAATATGGGCTATAAATACAAGATGAATGGACCAGATGGGGATAGTGTTCAGCGTCTAGACAGGAGACATAGTTTAAAGAAAAAATACTTGAAAGTAGACTGAAACATAAGCTGACAGTGCAATGACTACAAACTGCCGTAGCTTGAAAATTAAGGTTTCAAACAATGGATCCCAAAATCCATGCAGAATCAGATCCAGATTCTCCAAGACTTCCAGTACTAATCATGAAGGTCTGTCATTGTGTGGCAAAGACAATTTAAAGTGTGCTTATACATATTTTGCAATTTCTCTGCCATGGTTTCTTCAGGGGGATTTGCCTTTGCCCAAAGCCATTTAGTGGGATTCTATGGCTGAGCAGAGATTTGAACCTTGGGTTTCCAGACACCAAGCCAAACACTTAAATGACTACACCCCTCTGACTCTCTAATTATATTCTAGTAATCAACAAAGACCTAAACTGGAAATGCAAAAAAAAAGTAGGTAAAGATAAAGGTTTCCCCTTGACATGAAGTCTAATAGTGTCTGACTCTGTGGAGTGGTGCTCATCTCCATTTCTAAGCCGAAGAGCCGGCGTTCTCCATAAATGCCTCCATGGTCATGTGGTCGGCATGACTTCATGGAGCGCTGTTACCTTCCCACTGGAGCGGTCCCTATTGATCTACTCACATTAGCATGTTTTCAGATTGCTAAGGTTGACAGAAGCTGGGGCTAACAGTGGAAGCTCACAGATTGGAACTACTGTCATTTTAGTCAGCAAGTTCAGTGGTTTAACCCGCTGCCTCACCTGGGGCTCTGGTGTAAATATGTAAGTATACTTTAAAACATCTTTGGCACAAGCCTCTGTGAAATGGATGAGAACTGTGCACAAGCAATTTTTGCACACAACAACAGAATATAACTATTGGCATAGTTGCAATACAAAGCTCCTGGATGATCTCGACCTTTGCTCTTTTTCTTTCTATTCTTTTATTTTGGCTTTTCCATGCCCCACTCAGATCTTTCAGTAGTTCGCTGACACAATTGTACACCCACACATTCAAAAGGCCCAAACAAGGAGGCACACTTGCTCCAGATCAAATTCACCCACACATTTCCTTCCCATGGGCTGCAGTCATGTGCACCTACTCATGAGCTGCACATCCTTTCTCCTCCTCCCCATATGCACATACCATGGATGGAACAGAAACTTAAAGACCTTTAGTTTGATTATATTCTGCTCTTTTTCATTTTTCCCAACTGTTCAGTACAAGAAGGACTAAGATACCACCACAACATACCACAATTCCTCCTTTAACCAAACTTTGATAATATGCTGATACTGTAAGTAGCTTAATCTCACAGAATCATAAAGTTGGAAGAATCTTTCAAAAACAGCTTTATTTAAATGAATTTGTTTTTGTTTTAGATATCTGGAGACTGGTACTGATGCTCGTTTTAATCTGGCTTCTTCCTACTTGTGCAATGTGTTTTGTTAAACAGAAGACTGCTGGTGCATCCCTTTCCTTAGCTGCAAGTTAACTTCTGCAATGGTATTAGCAGCAGTCGCCAAGTACTGGAAAAAGAGAATCACAGTAAAAGCATTCATTCATTGGGTTGTTGTAGTTTTTTTCGGGCTATATGGCCATGTTCTAGAGGCATTTTCTCCTGACGTTTTGCCTGCATCTATGGCAAGCATCCTCAGAGGTAGTGAGACTACCTCTGAGGATGCTTCCCATAGATGCGGGCGAAACATCAGGAGAAAATGCCTCAAGAACATGGCCATATAGCCCAAAAAAACCTACAACAACCCAGTGATTCCGGTCATGAAAGCCTTCAACAATACATTCATTCATTCTTTTTCATTTAGGAACAATCCCAGCAACATATGGCAGTTTGTATTAATCTCTCACTGAAATGAAAAGTCTGCCTTCCTTTTTCCTAACGCCACCATGTGTGTTCCTTAAATCTAAGCTTGGAGAAGTTGAATGAATGAAAGAGTTGTTTATTGTACCAGCCATAAGCCATGACATCAAATAATATACAACCTTTGGAAGTACAATAAGCACTTTCCAATATAAACATTATTGCATATACTGGCTCCTTAAAATTACAGTAGCAGTGGCATGATAACAATAACAATGTCTAATTTGTGTCATCCCAAACTATATCCATTTCCATTTCCAGCCCCTTGGAGAAGTTACTTTTTTTGGACTGTAGCTCCTTGAATCCCTCAAACAGAATGGGTATTCTAAAAGCCGATGAAAAGAAGAAAATTTTCCAATTACTGTGTTTCATGCAATGGGTAGTCACATTCCAAGAGCCTTTCTCTGCTCCGATTCACCACAGCCCTTAGTCTCAATAGCCTCCTTATACTTGAATTCCTGGCTCAGTCTTCTTCTACAAGCAATTTTCTTGGATTCTTCACATGGATGAGTTGCAGCTGCTCAGTCACCGTTGCCTCACTCCACCCTTCAGTAAACCATCCCAATAACAACAAGGCTTTGCTCTTTCCCATGGCTCTCTTGTTTACAAACACAAAAAGCATAAACAGCAAAACAGCACTGGGAAGGAAGATTTCTTCCTACTACCAAGAAACTTTCAGGCAACTATTCTCTCAATTGAAACTGAATTGTGAGAAGCCAAATTGGTTTTTGTCAATTAATGTAGCTTCCTAAAAGTCTGCAGAAGTATTCCCATAGCTGCCGTAGGATCAATGCACATACACAAAACCAGCTATTAGGCTGATTCAGTAGATGACAAAGCAGTGCTTGTAAAAGTTCTGCTTGGCTGCAACTCCCAGAGTCCACCATCCAGCACAGCAGGCAAACTGGCATAGCTCCATGTCTTCTAATGCCTGTCTGCCTCTAACTATTAGTGAATAAAACCCATCAATAGCTCCCAATCCTGCAACATTACTACTTAACTCTTAGGTAATCCCTCGTAGCTTGATTGTCTTCCAGATGTGATATCTTGGCAGTGGGCCCATATATTGCTGTGGAGCCATATTCTTAATCCGCATGTTCTCCCCCAGTGAGGACATCGGTTTTCAGACAGAAGGCGGTTCTGGTCAGGGTTGGCTTGACACGCCTTTCTCTTGGCACATTTCTCCCTTTTGCCCTCCATTCATGCCTCTTCGAATTCTGCAGCACTGCTGATCACAGCTGACCTCCAGTAAGAGCACTCAAGGGCCAGGGCTTCCTAGTTCTCGGTGTCTATGCCACAGTTTTTGAGGTTGGCTATTCCACAGTTTTTGAGTTTTTGAGGTAAGTAACATTACTAACACCTTTCTTGATGCAATGGGTCCTTTCCATTTCAGTAAAATGCCACCAGAGAGTGAGATTCTCAGTCTTCCCACCACACAAACATAAATTCCAAGCTTGCCAGTTTATTTTATTTTATATTTCACATTTATAATTTCTTTTTTGTTGCTTTTAAATGCTGAAATTGCACAACTGCACTAAAAATAATAATGAATATTAAGGCACAGAGGTAACACAGGAAGGCAGGATTATGACACTGTGGAAGTACAATTACAGACCAAATTAACAATACTGTGCTAACTGAAAGAAGTGAGATACTGAAGGTGCTCAACACAATATGTATCCACTAGCAACAATAACACGATTGTTAGTGGAATAGCGGGTTCATGTGATAAAGTCTGTAAATAGAGAATTTTTGCAATATCTGAAAACCCCTATACACATGATCTTTGCTTGCTGAAAAAACAGCTATTTCAATACATTATACTATGTGGTTACAAAAAATTTTTCCACTGAGTACCATGACGGTTTCTTAAGTTACTTCCTGTTCCAGAAAAAGAAGCAATTACAAATCCCAATTCAAAGCTTTTTTTAGGACATCAGAAATAGCTTAGAGAGTCTGTTTTTATTTTTGTTCTTAATTTTTTTGACAGCAAGTTCAGTGCTGTTGAACAATACTGAACTTGAGAACTGTGACAAGCATAGCTATCCTCAGAACACATACAACCCAAACTGTCGCAAATTAACGAACTAGCTCAACCCAGAAGCCCACAACACAGAGCATATTTTATGTGTATTTTATGCTGACAAGCATTTGGGTTATTTATATCCATGTTATCTACTGTCACAGTTCTCACTTTCTCTCCATGCAGTTTTCACATTTCTAGTCTCTCTGGGTGAAACGCACAAAAGTTGAAGAATGTCCTTTATGTCCTTTTTTAGTGGGTTGGAAAGCTTGTCCTTTACCAAACTGACAGGTATTTTTTATTATAAGAGATATCCTTGTCTGGAAAAGACTCCTGTATTCTTGAGTGTTCACCGTGTATTTTTTGAAAGTGGACAATACATCAATTTCACAAAGAAATGCCTAAGTTAGCTTAAATCCATACTTTCATTGGGTAGTTGGGTAGAATATGAACATGCTGATGACTACTTCCTGACTGGCAACCCAGAGATGTCATGAATTTGACTATAACCTTTTACTATTTTGAAAATCTAACAACTCTAAAGACCAGTGAGACATGGTTAGGCAGGGAAGGAAGTGCGGACATATTTGTCCCTTTCCTATCTATTTTTGTTCCCTTTCTTATCTGTTTCTTTTTTGCAGTATATCCTCAGTCTACAGCCTTGGAAGAATCTTTCACAGCAAACGAAGCTAATGGGTAAACTTCCAGTTCTAGTTAAACAGTCTTGAAATTTTGCTAAAGTTTTCTTTTGAGATCTACCTACAAAACTCTTCTAGCAGAAGTAAAAACAAACAAACTCAGGAATACACCAGAGATAATGCCATTCTGAACAGAGAACTCTTGGGAATTGCAATCCACAAGACTAGAACTTGGAAGGACAAGATCATGAAGTGTTACCATATATTACTGAGTGTTAGGATTGGCCATGCCATCAATTCTCCCGTTTGCACGCATGGTTGTGAAAGCTGGACTGTGAAGTAAGCTCATAGGAAGAAAATCAATTCAGTGGAAGTGTGGTGCTGTAGAAGCGTTCTACAGAAAGTGTGGATTGCTAGGAAGACAAATAATTGGGTATTAGGGCAAACAAACTCGGAACTTTCCCTAGAAGCCAAGATGACTAACATGAGACTGTCATACTTTGGCTATCTTGATAAGATATAACCCACTACAAGAGACATTGATCCTTGGGAAGGTAGACGTCAGTAGGAAAAAGAGGAAGACCACATTTCAGACAAATAGACTTGATCAAGGAAACCACAACGCTGAATCTGCAAGGGCTGTTGAGGACAAGGTGACTCTCATTCATAGGGTTACCATAAGTCAAAGTTGACTTGAGAGTAGTTGTTAACAACAACAACCACTTTCAGAGTAGTAGGATGGAATCAGCCATACTGTCCTTAAGACAGAGACTTGCCACCAGTGCAAATCTTGCCACATTGCAAGATAAAAGATATTTAAAAGGAATAATTCTCTGAGATAATTGTTACAGTGCTTTCGATTTTGTAAAATGGGCAGTCTGATCCCTAGAAACGCCAGTTAAACACTGCAATTGTTGCTTCTCTTCCACTTCAGGTCTTCCTTTACTGGTCTTCCAAACTGGACTGAAATAGTGACCAGTGTTTGCAAAGAAGTCCATTCCATACTGGAATTTTCTCATACATAATTCTTCATTCCAAAAAACTGCAACAGATTGACTTCCTGAGAATGCTTACTTTGGAGATATACCATATAATGGAACTTATTTCCAAGAAAATGGTTCTATATGTGTGCTATTAAAGAGAATCAACTGAAGTAAATTCTACTCTGCATCAGCTGCGGAGTAATACAATAAAGTGATGCAGAATCGGTGTAGTGGATGACATATTAGACTGGAATCCTGGGTTCGAATGCTCTATTTTACACTTCTTGGACTTGAAATCCTGGGACCTGAAGTCAAAAACAAATCCTGGATATGCATATGATTATTTTGTTTGGCAGCTCCTTACAAAATGTGTTAAACTCAGCAAAGATCAAGCAATTACCAAAGGTCAAATGTTACTGAGTTTATTTAAGGCTATTAGATATCACATGACTTGCTCAATCTACAGTAAAATGACCACTAGTGGTACTGCTGTACTCCAAGCAAGTCACATGGCTCTTCATAATATTATTACTCAGTTCCAATTAACTTTTGGTAATTACTTGATCTACCAGTAAAAGCAGAACTGATAGGTCCAGAACATCAAATGTTCAAGAATCATGTGAGTTGAGCCATCAATGTGAAAGCTCAGACTACTTTCTCAGGCTCAAAGGCAATGGTCATCAAAGACAGCAGGCTGAATTGGGTCCCTTGATAATATATGAACTTCTGCCATGGCCAAACATTGATAAAGGTCAGAGGGGAAAAAAAACAACAGCAACCTCAAAATAGAAACTTAGGATCTAATAATACCTTTCAGAGGGTACTAGGTATATGACAAGTAGAATAACCGGCTGCGTGTACAACAGTCTAAATGTGTTTGTTTGTAGGTTTGAAGAGTAGTAGTAAGCATGCTAAGATCTCACTATGTAAGATGGGACCCTGAAAATGACTCCAAATCTATTATTAAAGGTTATATTTCTCAACCTTTTCTGCCAATAGTTTCCAAAGTGGTTAAAATACAGTCTGTGATCATGTAATACTTAAAAAAGAAGTTAATCCAGATCTAATAGGTCTAAAACTCCTTTGATCAATTATTAAAAAATAAAGCAAAGCAAACATACCTGTACTATCCATCAAAATGCAAGCAATGAGGAAAGTTGCCAAGGTATAGTAGCCAAACGCAAAAGGGCTTATTCTATTTATAGCATTTATCTATCAATTTATTCTATCAATAAATGCCACGTGGAAAGACTTAAAGAGTGCATCTACATTGTAGAATTAATGCAGTTTGGTTACAATTCAGCAGCCATGGCTCGATGCTATGGAATCCTGGGGTGTGTATTTTTGTGACGCACCAGCACTCTTTGGCAGGGAAGGCTAAAGACATTATAAAACTCACACAATTCCATAGCATTGAGCTATGACAGATGCAACCTTAGACACTGGTTCTTTTGTCCAAATAAATGTATGACATATATTTCCGTGCTGGGAAACACTTCTTATTTCAAATTTATACTTGTTTTCCAGGTGTTTAATGCATTGGGCTGGGGAATGGGAGCAAAAAACTGACAACACTTTCAGTTGACATTAAATCGTGCCCCGAAAGTAATATTTGGATTACCAGACAGCATGTTCAAGCAGAACTTGGTAAATTTGCTGACGTCAATTGAGATGCTATAAGAAATTAAATACGCACTGACAACCAGAACAGTTTTTAAACTGCAAGTGCCTGGAGCCTACAACAAAGTATTTTAAGAGAACGCTGGTACAGGTAGAGTATAGTCAGAGTAACTTAAAGTGTGATTTGGCTTCTTACCTTACCTTCTTACCTTGCTGGGATCTCTCAAAGGTTGGCTGTGTCCTGTCCTACTAGTAAATTTCTAGAATTGTGCTCAGAGCTTTACAAAGCCAGAGCTTCAACATGTTTTTTAAAGGCAACAGCTCCTTAAATATCCCGGCCATCATGGCCACTGACCAAGTTTAATTTACACCTTAACTCATTGGTCAAGTGTAATGTTTCCTTTTTAAAACAATTACATTGATTATCCTGTGTCACTGTGGTAGCTGGCTTAGTCTGCAGATCACAAACTCTGCAAAATTCTTATCACTTTCCATGAAAAGAGACACTGGGAACTTATCTCCAAGGTCAGTGGGTTTTTGTTGTATAAGAAATAAAGAGTATTACTTGAACGAATATGAAGATGATTTCCCAATTCCGTTTTTAAAAGTATGTTTGGGACATATTTACTCAATGCAACATTTTTAAACATCCCAGCAACATGTAAAGATGAGCTAAAAATGTTGATCTTGCATTTGTTTGTGATCTGTCCTAGGTCTTTGGCACTCTGCCTTTATAATATTGCAGTCAGAAAACAGCGCAACATATTGTTTTCCAAACAATGTTTACCTGATATTGCCAAGCCTAGTTTGCAAAAACATTGAACAAACAGGAAGGCAAACATTGTTTTGCTCATCATTGGGCTCTTTTTTGTCTCTCTCCATCCTTTTCCTCCCTGAGCCACGAAACCAGACAGCACTTCTCTCTAGTAAATAAAGTTCTTAAAAATTACCATAAAATAGTCTTTCAATGAAAAAAAAATCATTATTATTTTCATTGAATACTATGTTGAATTAATTCAAGACAGTTCAGTGCTGAAATTCAGTTCTACTATGACAAATTGATTCAGTTCTACTCTGACAAAGTGTACAGATGACATATAGATCAGATATCAGAAAGTGCTGTAAGTTTGGCTTCATCTAGGACAGTGGTTCCCAACTTTTTTTTGACCAGGGACCACTTTGACTAGGGACCATTCTCCAATATTAGTACCAAAAGGATTACGAATCAGTTTTAGATAAACTTTAGATTTGGTTTGGTTATTTGTGGTGCTGATTCAGAAAAATGCATTGGACAGACCACATCAGCTCTAGTTTCTGATACAGAACACATGCCATCCAGGAGTCACCATCTACTTGCCCACAAAAAACATATTTAACAATCTAGAGCTGATGTGGTTTATCCAATGCAATTTTCTGAATCAGCACCCCACATAACCCTAGGAACAGGCCTAAAAAGTAAGAGATACAGACTTAATTAACTTGACTATTTCCTCAGCCAAAAGCAAGCCTATGCTTCTTCCCATTTAAATACAGGTTGGTTAAAATTGTTTCTTCGTTTTAAATATTGTATTGTTCTTTCATGGTTTGTTTGTGTGTTTTTTTGTTGGTTTTTTTTGCATTTACAAATAAGATATGTGCTGTCTGCATAGGAATTCATTTATGTTTGTTTCAAACCCTGAGGGACTGTGAACCGGCCCTCAACTTAAAACGTTGGAGAGGGCCCCTGATCTAACTGAGTAATAGTAAATCAATATTTCAGTTAGATTGCAGGTTTGACCGAGACCAGTGGTTCCCAACCTGTGGTTCATGAACCATGAGTGGTCCTCAAGAACTAAAATATGATCCTCGGCCTCACTGTTATTACACCATTGTAATGAGAGTGACTGGTCTTGCGAAACTCTATTATAGTGCTGAGCGTTAACAAAATCCAGGGATAATAACACAGCCCAACCAAAAAAAAATTCTTGTGTTGTGTGTCTTCAAGTTGTTTCAGACCTAGGGCCTCCCTAAGTTTAAAGTTTAGGATGAACGCCAAGTAAATGGCCTTAGAGGGCTGCATCCGGCCCGCAGGCCTTAATTTGGGGACTCAAGTTAGATGCATTTCAGGAAAGCTGCATGGATGTGACATTTTCCACAACATTGTCTATAGGAGCCAGTTCAATATCCACCTCAAACAAAATCTATATTTTGGGACAGTCCCTTAGTGAAACTGAATGCCATAACAAATGCTTTAATTTTTCCTCTCCCTCCTCGTAACTGGAAAGTATGTTGTTTGCTTATGATGAAGCACTAACTCACTGCCTGGTATAAAATGTCCATCTACCAAGTCAACTGAATAGCCCTACTGTTAGCATCTGAAGGAATGAATGGCTGTCTCCTTTCCATATATAAAATCCAGACTTTCCAGAAGTTTTCTAAGACTAATGCTTGTATACTAGAATTTTTTTGTCAACCTATCTTTATAGTTCAGCAGCTGAAGACACTGCTTACATTATCTATATGTATTTCCCTATCCCACAACTGTTTATTATTTGACGCTGCATAAAGTTTAAATGTAAATGGCAACCAAGAGATTTCCAAAACCAACGTCTTTGTACCAAGACTTTTCTCAACATTCAGGAGCTCAAGAAACTGCCAATGTTACCTATACACCTTTCCTCATCCTACAACTGTTTATTATTTTATGCTGCTGCAAGTTCCAATGTAAATGGTAGTCAAGTGTGATTGACCTGCCTTGGTCAGATCACATCTGGAATACTGTGTCCAATTCTGGGCACCAAAATTAAAGGAAGATGTTGACAAGCTGGAATGTGTCCAGAGAAGGGCGACTAAAATGATCAAGAGTCTGGAGAACAAGCCTTAAAAAGCTGGGCATGTTTAGCCTGAAGAAGAGAAGGCTGAGAGGAGACATGATAGCCATGTATAAATATGTGAGATGAAGTCATAGGGAGGAGGGAGCAAGCTTGTTTTCTCCTGCCCTGGAGGCTAGGACACGGAACAATGGCTTCAAACTACAAAAAAAGAGATTCCACCTGTACATTAGGAAGAACTTCCTGACTGTGAGAGTTGTTCAGCAATGGAACTCTCTGCCCCCATCTGTCAGGGGTGCTTTGAATGTGATTTTCCTGCTTATTGGCAGGGAGTTGGAATGGATGGCCCACGAGGTCTCTTCCAAATCTATGATTCTAAACAAAAGCCAATTAAGGCTATACAAAGATAAAACAATTTAAAATGCATTAAAGTATTATAAACCAGTTCTGAAACAACTGGAATAATAATTTCAAAACACCCAAATGCCATGTGGAACAGCGCTGTTTTGGCAACCAATGAAACTAAAAAGAGATGGGCCAAACTTATTTTCCTGAATAGGGAGCTCCACAACTGAGGCACTACTACTGGGCAATATAAAAAGTAACTCAGATTGCTGTATATTCATAGCTGCTGCAGAAAGCTAGGCTCAAATCCTGCTCAAATTCTGCCCCTCACATTGGACCTGATTGCTTCCATCAGTGTTGATCCCGAACATGAACTGCCAATGTATCCACTACCATTGTATGATGTCTTCACTGAGCCCTTGGTTACATCTACACTGTAGAATTAATGCAATTTGACATCACTGTAACTGTCATGGCTCAGTGTTATGCACTCATGGGAGCTGTAGTTTTACAACCTCTTTAGTTTCTTTCTGTCAAAGCAGGCTGGTCCCTCACCAGATCCCATAATTCCATAACATTGAGTCATGGCAGTTAAAATGATATCAAACGGCATTAAATCTACAGTGTACATGAACCCCTTGAAGGGTGACTACACATTTTGGATGCAACTGAATGATCATCATCAGCTTGTGACAGTCCTAACAGGATTTCAAAAATTAACTATTAATTATAAACACATATAAATTATAAAGAACTGTATCAGGCCAACACTTAGCCCAGGCTGTTAGGAATTATGGGAGTTGAAATCCATAATTTCCTGGAGGGCCGAAGTTTGCTCATGCCTGAGCCAATGGTCGAATAAACCTGGCAGCTTTCTTCTATCACTAATAAGGGTGTTTGCATAGGATACAGGAATTAGTTCCCAAGATGATTTTACATCTGTAAACACAGCCATCTCAAATGGACACCACAAGCACAATGTAAACGTCTCTGTACTGTTTGTACCCATCCTGAACTGCCAACCTGCCATCACCACCTGCAGTTAGCACTTTTTGTCCAGCGATTTGTAAGAAAATGTACCCCTTGCTGTTTGAAAAATATGTGCTCAGATGGTCTCTGGAATCCAACAAGGTGCAAACTGTTCCTGCCTAGGAATGTTTCTCCAAATGTCTCTGCAAAGCAAGGTTGCACTATCTATCCTTCTATCCTACAGTACAAAAAGGCTGTTCTATCAAATATTTACAGTAAGCGCCAACAAAGTGTTTTGCTTCTAAACCATTAACAGCCTTTTCAGATGCTGACAATAGAATTCACTTTGAGTACAGCAATGCCCATGCTCTAGTATGGGTACTTCAACGTCCAGTGTGTGAGCATTATATAATACTAATAGTGTAATGTACTGGTAGTGTATTATATATATTGGTCAGCTGAACTTGCTGACCAAAAGGTTGGCAGTTCAAATCCTGGGAGCGGGGTGAGCTCCTGCTGTTAGTCCCAGCTTCTGCCAAAATAGCAGTTTGAAAACATGCAGATGTGAGTAGATCAATAGGTACTGCTCCGGTAGGAAAGTAATGGCAATCCATGCAGCCATGCTGGCCACATAACCTTGGAGGCTTCTATGGACAACGCCAGCTCTTTGGCTTAGAAATGGAGATGAGCACCACCCCCCAGAGTCAGACATAACTAGACTTAATGTCAAAGGGAAACCTTTACCTTTACAATATAGTAATAAATAATAATATAACTGTATATTATATATTAAATATAATATTACTGGTAATATTGCATTATAATGTTATTATTATTGATGTAGATGTGGATTTGTTTTTGGGATTTGGGGGTTGGTTATTTTTGTCTTTGTTCAGCTTCTCACCACATTGAATGTTTGCCAATATCTCTTGTAAACTGTCCTGAGTCCCCTTGGGGAGATAGGGTGGGATATTATTATTATTATTATTATTATTATTATTATTATTACAGGATACAGGATAAGCATAGAACAAATATCAACCATCTCCTCTGTTTCGATCTGAACACGTTATCCTATAACACTTTTAGGATTTCATTCATGCATCCAAGGCTTTGTGTTGAAGTATGAGGCAGTGGTTGCATCAGTAAACATGATCACAACATTTTGGTCATATTTGAAAGCACTCTAATGATTTCACCTTTGCAATTCAAAAAGTTGATAACACAGCATGCATTGCATTATCAGCACAAAATGCAATGCCATTTCTATCTTTTTTTCCTTTTCCTTTTGCTTCAATCTGCAAGTGTTTGAAGCTTTCTTTACATTCATTCTCCACACATTCTGCTGGGTCTACAGAGTCTGGCAACAGCAAACGAAGCTTACCTATATCACACTGAAACTTAAAAAATGAGCTGAAAAACAAGCCCAGCTGCACTCACCCTGAGTCTTATTCTAAAACACATACGAATATGATTCTACGCACTTTCAGTATATCCTGGATTGTGCAGACTTTATTTGCTGCATTTGCTTTTAAAATTTAATACACAATTGGTTCACCAGTTCTCACAATATGGCTAGGTAAAGTTTTATTGAGTCATTTCAGGGCTTCAACACCTTTAATGGAGTTCCCGGTTGCGCAATAGGTTAAACCCATGTGCTGGCAGGACTGAAGACAGGTCACAAGTTTGAATCCGGGAAGAACGTGGATGAGCTCCCTCTGCCAGCTCCAGCTCCCCATGTAGGGACATGAGAGAAGCCTCTCACAAGAATGGTAAAACATCAAAAATATCCAGGCATCCCCTGGGCAATGTCCTTGCAGACGACCAATTCTCTCACACCAGAAGCAACTTGCAATTTCTCAAGTCGCTCCTGACATGAACAAAAAAACACCTTTAATTTACAGCTTTCTGCTTCCATGTTTTGTCTTTTTTATTGCCTCATGGTGAGGTCGGAAGTGAGATTACTTACGAAGGTCCTGCTAGTTGTCCCTCCAGTAGACTCTACTATTTATTGAATTATTTATTTATTTACGTTATTTTTATCCTGCCCATTTCAGCCCAAAGGTGACTCAGGACAGCGTACAGACCGGCAACAATTAGATGCCATATATACATACACACACACACACACACACACACACACATACATATCTCAGTTAAAAGCAATTAAGTAACATCATAAATACCTATAAAAACCATAGAAGCAATAAAAACTATAAAATCTATAAAAACAATGTCTTCCGGTTCAATTCCTCATCTGTTTACATCATCTTAGTTGTTCCGTGTTCATATTCCTATTAGAGTTTATCTGGTCACGCTGAAGTTCCAAACACTTGCTCAAAGAGCCAGGTTTTCAATCTTTTCCAAAAGGTCAGGAGGGAGGAGGCCAATCTAATATCCTTGGGCAAGGAGTTCCATAGCCGAGGGGCCACCACTGAGAAGACCCTGTCTCTCATCCCCGCAAAACGCACCTGTGAGGCAGGTGGGATCAAGAGCAGGGCCTCCCCAGACGATCTTAACTACCTTTGCTCTTTCAAAGAAGAGATAGGCATAATTAATTACTAACCTTTTCCTATTTCTCTTTGCTTTCTTAAACGAACAGAAACTTTAGTTAATTATTGAAAACTGATGTTTTGCCAACAGTAAAGGGATCTGGTTAAGGAAGCATCCTTAAGACTCTTCCTGAGTTATATATATCTCCTCCTTTAATGTTTACAGACTTTTCTTGTAATCCCTTCTAGAGTCATGATTATTGTTTCTTCTTCCAGTCTCATGCCAAGTTGCTGTTTGATTTTCCATGTGAAATTATTAAAGGATTATATTGTTTATCTTATCGTTTATCTCTCCTGTTTGTTTTCCTACTGGTCCACCGTGATGGGATGGGAAGAAGGATAATTATTCAAGCTGTTCCTTTATTACCATTAAGGCTATTTAACATTATTACTTGCGATGCATAAACGCTTCTGACTCCTTGAATCTGGGATTTATTAAAGAAAGCATTAAACAGTTACAACATGTCATTGGATTAGACAGCCTTGGTTCGGTTCCAGCTGTGGAAGAAATACATAACAAGAAATCTAGTGGAATTATGCTTTTTCAGACTGAGGTCATCAATTGCCATAGAGAAGAGAAAAACAAATGGAGTTGCGCCTGGAAAGAATGTTGCTAAAATTGGAAAAAACATTTAATGTGAGTAGCCTACGGGTGCAATAACTGTACTGTAACTTAAGCAAGTTTAGCAGCGTAAGCATAGCCCAAAGAGTGCATACTTTGCTTTTTAGCTCCCAGATCTCCAGGAAAGCAAAGTCTTCCTATTTCTTCCTCCAACTTCTGTAGATTCAAGCAGTCCTGGCAACGTGTCTAATAGTAACTCTTTCACAACCTATGCTATGACAGGTATTTCTTTAAAGAACAGGGAAATCACACTGTTAAGTTTATTTATTGTCTATGAAAACTTCTGGCAGCGACAAACTTCTGGCAACTCTAGTTGGCACATGTCAGAGATGCAATTTTCTCAAACATAAATTATTTTGTTGCAAACAGCAATTTAAGTTATTATGGATATTCATATTAACATCATGCTGGCATTATTGTACATATCATGATGAACATTATATTTGATTCTTCCAAAATCCACCAACCTAACTGCAAGTAAATTGGGGCTGGGGTGTGTGGGGTTTGGTAGATGTAAATAAACATAAGCTTCGCCACAACATTTAAACCAAGATATACCCTGCAGTATAATAAAGTGCCAGTCAGGCTTGAGTAACAAGTAACAGTATTTTTACTTCAGTTCAAAAGTTTAAACAGGGCAACAATATATACAGCAGTCTCTTTGAATTCACACAGAGAACAGAGGGAATAAAATAGTCCTTTTAAATAGTCTTTAAAATATGCCTCATGCCTTAAAATGATCAGGCTTACTGGCTTCTTTCAGTCCGCACTCTCTTCACTGTCCAAAGTGAAAATGGCAGTTAGAACCGTTACTCTTAGCAGCAAGCCAGAGACAGCAGCCAATCAGAACTCTGGCCCCTGACATGCTCAGCCAATCAGCTGCCGACACATGTCTTTCCAGTTAACCCATTACATCGTGGCGTCCATTTTCAAATCCTCACGGAGGTGGCGAGGTGGGGGTGGGGGGTTAATCCTTAAATTATACATTTTTACCATATCCTACTGTTGGCACAATATGACACTACACAAAGGTAGTCTACACTCTTGTTGCATCCTGAATAGACTACTGCAATGCGCTCTATGTGAGGTTGCCTTTGAAGACTATTCGGAAGTTGCAAGTAGTTCAACGGGTGGCAACCAGATTTCTAACCAAAGAGACATACAGGGAGCACAAAAAACCCTTGTTATATCAGCTCCACCGGCTACCAATCTGCTACCGAGTATAATTCAAAGTGTTGGCTTTAGCCTATAAAGTCCTAAATGGTTCCGGCCCAGCTTACCTGTCCAAATGTATCTCCCTCTTCTGGGAAGGCCCTGCTCTAGGTCCCGCCTCCTTCTCAGGTGCAGTTGGTGGGAACGAGAGACAGGGCCTTCTCAATGGTGGCACCTCAGCTGTGGAACTCCCTCCCTAGTGAAATCTGATCACCCCCTCCCTCCTCACCTTCAGAAAAAAAAGCTAAAAACAAGGATGTGGGACCAAGTGTTCAGATAATAATCTTTCTGTGCAGCAATTAAATATGGCAATTGGAATGGCCTGGACTATAGTATTGGACTGCATGGTTTTAAAATTGGTTTTAATGTTTGGTATGTTTTTCATGCTTGTTTATAATGTATAGGTTTATTTTGTTGGAGGTATGTTTGTATGGCATCGAATTGTTGCCTATATGTATGTGAGCCGCTCTGAATCCCCTTCAGGATGAGAAGGGCAGAATACAAATATGGCAAATAATAATAACAATGGAATATCACTTAGCTACACTGAATACAGCACACATACCAGTGAAACTTAACAACAGCCACTGTTACTGATAATAGTTATAAATTTGAATAGGGAGGTAAGAAGCATGTCTAAATAGCCAAAGATTTCAACTAGTATCTGCCATATCAAACAAGCTAAAACTCTGTGGTTCTTACAAATAACATAAATATTCCACGAAAACAAAACAATGAAGCAAAATTTATTTTACAGTATTTCAATGGCATTTCCTTTCACAAATATTCAGATTGTAGTGGGGAAAAATTTAAAGTGAGACAACACCAACACAAGAATCTACTAACATTTTGGGAGGATGAGGAATAAAGTGTGGCGGAGAAGCTAAAAGCCCACAAAATGCAACACTTGCCAGCAGGATTCTAGAAATTATAGTCTAAAAGACAAGTTTTCCAAACTGTAAGGAGATCAAGTTTTACCTCTCCAGGAGTCTACCAAACACCATGCAGCTGTGGACAACTCTACATAGAGTCTATCAAAAGGAGCATTTCCCAAACACGAATCAAGGAACATGAAAGGTACTGCAGACTACTTCAACCAGAGAAGTCAGCCATAGCAAAGCACTTGATGAACCAACTTAGACACAGCATATTATTTGAGAATACAGAAATGCTGGACCACTCTAACAACTACCATGTCAGGCTACACTGAGAAGCCATTGAAATCCAGAAGCATGTGGAAAATTTCAACAGAAAGGAGAAAACCATTAAAATGAATAAAATCTGGCTACCAGTATTACAAAAACTCTAAAATCAGGACAGTAATGAAAGAATAACACTCAAAAACCAGGGGAATTCCAGACAAGAAACAATCTGGGCCAGCTAACCACCTCCCGACAAAGGACTCCCCCTGGTAGGAGAAGCCAAGACTTGAAGCTGCAAGGCTATTCAATGCTCATCAAGGTAATCAATTGCAGCATTCACACTTGCCTCAAACAGACACGAGTTTTTCCCCCCACCCTGGACATTCCACAAATGTATAAACTCCACTTGCCCTGTTCTCAGCAAACTTCACAACCTCTGAGGATGCCTGTCATAGATGTGGGCAAATTGTCAGGAGAGAATGCTTCTGGATCATTACCACACAGCCCGGAAAACTCACAACAACCCTGTAAGGAGATCTCTGTTTACGGTTTATTCAAAGACAAGCAGTGAGGTTAAAAAAGAGAAAGCTACAGATTTTGGTGAGGCCTTCCTGCAGCCTCAAAGTGCTAAGCAAAATAGCTGGTGAATGAAGTACACTGCCACTACCTCCATACTTTGTGACTATCAGGAGTGTGTAGGTTACCTTGGAGCAACATTTCTATAAGAGGAATGCAAGATTTTCATGGCAACCTCAGCACAAAATATTGTTAAGTTGGGTTTTCTGGGGTGTAGTGAAGATTGTACAACTTTGTGTTTGCTGTAGTTATTCAATAAAGAAGAAAAATCTAAGGCTATGGAGAACATCTCTATTTTTGTCACACTAGCTTCTACTGGAACCAGCTGTTACTGGAACCAACCTAATTTAAATGTGAGTTTCCCGCTCCAAGGGAAACACATTTTTTTTTTAAAAAATGGAAAATAACTTCTCAATTCTCTAGATAATAGCATAGTATGAGCAAAATTCACTTTAGTTCTCATTTTGTAAATATTATTCATATACTATTCTTAGCTGCTATAAGAATGGGTTTTTCCAAACTGTAGAACACTCTGCATCTAGTTCTCATTGCCACGCCCACTCTAAATATCAGCAAAAGTGCAATATGATGCATTCAGGAATGATACCTAACACACTGGGAGGTGTGCTTGTTGAAGAGGTGGCTACAGTCACCTTTTTTTTCTTCAGTCAGTGATGCCTTGCACAATATCACTACAGAAAGGCCAATGGGAAGAGACAGATCACATGCCTTGCATGAAAAATGAACCATGGTCAATCCCCAACATCTCCTAGTAGTGTTCAGAGAACCCGAAGAGAATCTGTGTGAGTCAATGTAGAATACAGAACTAGACAGACATGTGGTTTGGGTCAATATAAGGCACTCCTTTTTGTGCCCCCCCCCCCCCCACACCAACCTTTCCACGCTCCATAACTTCTACAAGCTCCCAAAAACATGTAAAATCAATTCAGGCACAATTATGCGAAATCATCCCAACATCTTCCATAGTTCTGCCAATGAACCAGGAAATTACATAAGGAAAAGATATAATTTCCTGGTTTGTTGGGGTTCTGGTTAGATTTTGTGCTAATTTGGGTGCACCAGAGCCTGCTCACTTCGGCTCTATGGGGAGGACACACATTCTAAGGATTACGAAAAGAAGGAGTTGTAGGACATCCGCTTGTAAGACCACCCTATCTACTCAAAAAGAAAGCAAGCTTTCTAATGCATTGAGATGCAGTCTTGTTTGCATTGAGAAGTCACCTATCTTTTCTTTTAAGAGGGTCACCTAAAATGTGGTCATCTGAAATAATACTTATAATTTTAATTGCTTAAAAAACTATTAAATAAATAAAAGTTTCCTTCCAATCTGGAGTTGCCCCAGAAACATGGCACTAAACTACAGAAGCAGGGACAAGTACACATGAGAATAGGGACATTTATGCGGAATCGCAACTCAACAATACTCCCTTCTATTATGTTGTAAAACTCTTGTTTGCAAACCGACTGACTTATGTACTACTCCGAAGAAGAAGAAGAAGAAGAAGAAGAAGAAGAGGAAGAAGAAGAAGAAGAAGAAGAAGAATCCTGCCACCATCTCCCCGAAGGGACTTGGGCGGCTTACAAAAGCACTTCAAAGTGCTGCACACAAAACAAAGATACATAAGCAAATAAAACACCATATAAGTCTAAAATAATGAACACACATAAAACCCCATCTGATAAAATGATAAAATTTCATAAAACGCAGTAGAACCTGCAAATAAAACTGGCTATTTACAATTAACAAACCAAAGTGCCAGAGTGAAAAGTAGGCACTATTTTGTAGATTGCTGACACAAAGGCCTAAACCAGGGTCCTCAAACTATGGCCCAGGGGCCAAATAAGGCCCCCTCCAAGGTCATTTACCCGGCCCTCGCACACAACAACAACAACAACAACCCTATCTCATCAGCCAAAAGCAGGTCCACACTTCCCATTGAAATAGTAATAAGTTTATGTTTGGTAAAATTGTTCTTCATTTTAATTATTGTATTGTTTTTAAGTGTTTTTTGAACTACAAATAAGATGTGTGCAGTGTGCATAGGAATTCATTCATTATTTTTTTTCAAATTATAATCCGGCCCTCCAACAGTTTGAGTGACTGTGACCTGGCCCTCTGTTTAAAAAGTTTGAGGACCCCTGGCTTAAACCTTCTGTTTACTTCTGTCTATCCTGCAGGTTCAACTTTAGATCAGAAGTTGTACACGCATTTCTGTAAAAACAGAGTAGTTTACACTTTCCTACCCGGTGTAGGAGATAATTTATTATCCCTGGAATTGCCTGGGAAGGACATTGAGGATGTTACCACTCCTTTATACAAAGCAAATATCACAATTAATTATATTTTGTGGAGTTTGATTTTAGCATCTGTCTAATATTTATTTTACAGACGGCAAAGTCTATCAAGCCCAGGCAGATATTTCCTGAAAGACTTCCATTTCTTCACAATGATTGCTGCTTTCTAAACATAGGTGTATGGAGTCTTGTTTGGGATCCATCCATCTAAAACTAGTCAGAACAACTAGATATATTCAGCCACCGGAACATAAACATGAACTTTGAGTATTATGTAACACTGCGTTCAGCCACTGTGGCATTTGAAATCATGTACAGGTGCCAACACAATCAAGAATGCAACTTCGGTGCCACACAATGACTATAGATTAGTACAGTGCTAATGTTTTCACTAAACATGAATAAGACAGGAAACAACCTGGAATGTGTTACAAAGCAATATCCAATGCTTTTTGTTCTTTTTCTTGACACCAAAGATTTTAATAATAACAATTTCAAATATCCTTTAATTTTTGAAGTTCCTAGATATTCAATGAAAAGCAGCTAGACTTTAAATAATTTTGAAAAATAAGACACACTTATCAAATATACTTGGTGATCTCTTTCTGTTAATAATTCCAAGCACATTTTACTTCCAATGCTGAATGAAAAATTTAGAAATCATTTTTAAAAACTACTTGTTTCTGGATATCTATCACTGCATATTAGAAATGCAAACTGGCTAGCAAAGAAGTCCAAAATCTTTGCAAAATGCAAACTAGGATGCCTTCTCTTATTCAAAGCACTACTTTCTCAGGATATAAAGACCATATATATCCTTGTTACTGATTAGAGAACAGTTGTTATTGTGTGCCTTCAAGTTCACTGTTTTCTTAGAGCAGTGGTTCTCAACCTGGGGTCCCTAGATGTTTTTGGCCTACAACTCCCAGAAATCCTAACAGCTGGTAAACTAGCTGGGATTTCTGGGAGTTGTAGACCAAAAACATCTGGGGACCCCAGGTTGAGAACCACTGTCTTAGAGAGATCTGTTCAGAGGGAGCTTGCCCAGTGTCTGAGACTGAGAGAGTGTGACTTGCCCAAGATCACCCAATGGGTTTTCCCATGACTGAATGGAAACTAGTCTCCAGAATTGTTGTCCAACATTCAAATGCTGGCTCTCTTAGGGCCATTCCACACAGCCATATAACCCAGAATATCAAGGCAGAAAATCCCATAGTATCTGCTTTGATTAATTTTTTTTATTTATTGTAGCTTTAACATATTCGGTATTTAAACATTCTTATACTTATCACTTTCCATTAACAATTGTACAGAACATGTATGTCTTGATACCTATAATATTTCATTCTCCTGCTTTATTACATCCAATCACCCAGTGCTAACCCTTCACCCCCGACCAGCCAATTACAATACTTATTTCCAAAAATCAGTTGTTTCTATTACAGGTTTGGTCCCCTTACCTTCTATATATACATATTCTATCAATTTCCCCCAAATCTTCCCAAAATCATCTTTTTTTGATAATCCTCTTTTAACCTTAATGTTTCCTGTCAGTCTATCGTTTATTGCGATGTCCCAAATCTCCCTATACCACTCTTCCAATTGGCACTCCCCTCCTTCTTTCCATTTTTTAGCTATTAATAATCTTGCTGCTGTTACCAGATTGGCAATTAATTCTTTTAGTTCTTTTGGTATTTTAACATTGTCAATAAATGACAGCAGTGTTATCTCTGGTGTTCCTGTTATCTCTATTTGGGTGATTCTTCTTATTTCTTGAAATACATTTTCCCAAAATCTTTGAACATATTTGCAAGACCACCACATGTGTATATATGTGCCAGTTTCTTGACAGCCCCTCCAGCACTGCTTAGAATGTTTCTTGTCAATTTGATTTAATCTGACTGGTGTGAGGTACCATCTCCACACCACTTTGTAATAGTTCTCTTTTATTCTTACTGACATATTTTTTAATATACGCATATTCCACATTCCTTTCCAGTTTTGTGGGTGTATTACTTTATTACAATCTAACATTCTTTTAAGGTGGTCCTCCTCCTGGACCCCTTCCAACAACATTTTGTAGATATCACTTGTTATACCTTTTGTTCTTTCTTTTCCTTCCTTACTCCCCCTTTGGCTAATCATTTCTTCAAATTTGGTAAATTCTCTCACTCCTTTATATTTCTTTCTTATTTCCCTTAACCATCTTTCAAGTTGTAGTACTTTAAACCATCCAATGTTCCCTCCTAACTGGACCTTTATCTCATCTATATTTTTCATCTTTGATTCCCAATCTTTTAATTTCGTTATTCCTTTTTCCTTGAATTCACTTTCCAACTCCTTTTTGAGATTTATGGGGAAATTATTTGTAATCAGCACCAGTGTTAATGGGGATATCGAGGGTATTAATTTTTCTTCATATTTAGACCATATTCCCAATATGTTTTTTAGAAAAGGGTTCTCTATTTTGTTATACCATTTCTTGTCTAGATTCCTAGTTTTCCCTATAAAGAAAATATATTCTAGTTTCATGTCTATGTCTTCACTCTCTTCTTCTAACCATTCTAAATCCTTTTGACCAATAATCCCTTCAACAACATATCTTAACTGGTTTGCTATATAGTATAGTTTTAAGTTTGGTATTCCCAGACCTCCCTTCTTTTGTAGTTTATACCATTTTGCTGTGTTAATTCTAACTCTTTTGTTCTCGTTGCAGAAGGTGTTTATCATATTCTGCCACTTTGAAATTTCTCCAGCTGAGATTTTAATAGGTAGCATCCTAAACAAAAAGTTTATTTTAGGTAAAATTTTCATCTTTATTGGAGCTATTCTGCCAAACCATGACAATTTGAGCTTGGCAAATTTAGCCAGAGTATCCTTCACATTTTTCCTTAATTTAATTAGATTAGATTCTCCTCTTCTAGTTTATCAATTTCTTTAGAAATATTAATTCCTAGATACTTTATTGAGTTCTTTATTTTTAATCTGCCCAATCTCCCTTCTCTTAATTTTTCTTCCTCTTCTTTAGTGTGGTTAAATAATAAGATTTCCGATTTATCCCAATTAACTTTAAGGCCTGTAATTTCTCCAAACTCTGTTAAATATGCTTCTATTCTTTTTATCTGTTCTAATGGCTTTCTGAAGGTTAGTAGTGTATCATCTGCAAATAAACATATCTTGTATCTTCCCTCCTTCCCTATCCCCTTTATATGTTTATCCTCTCATATCATATTTGCTAGCAATTCTATGACTATTGCGAATAGGGTAGGAGAGAGGGGGCATCCTTGTCTTGTTCCTCGAGACAATCTTATTTTCCCAGTAAGGCCATCATTTACTTGTGTAGTTGCATAGTTGGTTGAATATAGTCTCTCAATCAGTCCTCTAAATCTCTCTCCTAAACCAAATTTTTCTAATATTTTTTTTAATGCCGGCCATGAGACACAATCAAATGCTTTAAATATGTCTAGGGCCAATATCCCTGCTTTAATATTCTTTTTCTTAATTGTATGAATCATATTTAGTACTCTTCCCACTGGGTTTGACATTTGTCTACCAGGAATGAATCCACATTGATCTTTATTAATATAATTATATATAAAGCTATTTAATCTTTTTGCCATTATTGCCGTCAATATTTTAGCATCTTGATTTATAAGGGCAATAGGTCTATATGAACCAGGATCTTTAGGATCTTTATTTGTTTTTTGAATTAATATGATCCTTGATTCCTGCCATGATGAAGGGATCTGTTCTCCTTCCATTATCCTATTATATAGTTCTTTTAATTTTGGAACTAAAATTGATTTAAATTTTTTATAATATTCCGGTCCTAGCCCATCCATTCCAGGAGTCTTCCTTCCTTTCAATTTATCTATAGCGTCTCCTATCTCTTTTTCTGATACTGATTGTTCCATACTCATTTTATCCATCTCCTGTAATTTTATTTTCCAGTATTTATCTATAACCCCCTCTATTTTGTTGTTGGGGTTATCCACTGCTGTATATAATTTTTGATAAAATTCTTGGAAGACAGCTAGCTTTTCTTTCATTGATATGATTTCCCTACCCCACTTATCTTTTATAGTTCCAATTGTGTTCTTATTCTTATCTTGTGCTGCTTTAGCTAGCATCCTAGAGTTCCGATTGCTATATTCAAAATATTCCCTTTTCGTGTATATCAAATCTCTCTGTACTTTTTCCAAGTCATGTTTATCCAATTCTTTCCTTTTGGCCATTGCTTTAAGATAACTTTGTTTATCTTTTTCCCTTATGTATCTCTTTTCTAGTTCTTGGATTTCTAATTCTAAATTCCTTCTCTCTGCTTCTTGCTCCCTTCTTAGGTTGCATGCTTCTTTTATGCACAGGCTCCTTGATACTGCTTTCATCACATCCCACACAGTTGCATAAGGGCATTGGTTGTTATCATTAATTTCCCAAATATCTCCTAATTCTTTGGTTATTTTTCCCACTATCTTGCTATTCTCTAATACTGCATTTCCTATCTTCCAGTTCTTATATGTTTGGTAATCCTTCTTTATTTGGAGATCCAAGCTTATTAATGCATGGTCTGAGCATCTTATTACCCCTATTCCAGTATCTAGTACTTTGGGCAGTACCTGTTGTGAAACAAAAAAGTAATCAATTCTAGAAAAAATTTGATGAGCTGTCGAATGGAATGTAAATCTTTTCTCATTCCCCTTTAACGTTCTCCAAATATCAACCATATTTTTATTCCTTATTATTCTATTTAGAGTTGTTCTATTTGGCATTTTCCCTTTCCCTTTCTTTGTGTGGTGGGATTTATCCATTTCCTCATCCATTATTCCATTGAAATCCCCTCCTATGATCAAATACCCTTTTTGTATTCCCTCTATTTCTTTAAATATTGTTTCATAGAATTCCGCTTGGTTAGTGTTTGGAGCATATACATTAGCAAAGGTGAAATCCTCATTCCCCATTGTCCCTTGTATAATAATATATCTTCCTTGCTCATCTATCTTTGTTTCTTTTATATTGAAACCACATTGATTTTGGATTATAATTGCCACACCTCTCGATTTAGATGTTCCATATGATTTTATATACGTTACAGATCCCCGCATCTTAAGCTCGTTCACCTTTGGTTTGGATTGATGAGTCTCTTGTAAAAATACAAGATGAGCTTTAGCTTTATAAATCAAATCTGCAATGGTTTTCCTTTTAAAAATTGAGCCCAAACCTTTACAGTTCAAAGATACGATCCTCAGGTGTTCCCCCATTCCTTTACCATTCTACTTTTACTCTTACTTGGCTGGTCCCTAATTCGTGCTCCTCCCTGTTTTACCCCCCTCTCCCTCCTTCCCCTCCCTTCCCTCCCTTCCCTTGTGTAGTGTTCTTCTCCCCCTATTCCTTTCACCCCACTATGTTCAAAGACTACTTGTCTCGAACCTGGTTTACTCCAAACCATTTTGTGGGGTGGGGGGAGGGGACCCATCCTCCATCTGAGTGCACCCATTCCGATATCTCCCAGGGTATTCTTATAATGCCTTAACTAGTAGGATTGCATATTTTATACTAATAATTAGTATCTGCTTTGAATTGGGTTATCTGAGTCTACACTGCCATATATCCCAGTTCAAAGCAGAAAATGTGGGATTTTGTTCTGCTGTGTGGGACGGGCCTTAGAGGTCAATAGCAGTGCTCAGGCTGGGATCTGATCTCGCTCCAGACTATAATAATAATAATAAAACTTTATTTATACCCCGCCACCATCTCCCCAAGGGACTTGGAGCGGCTTACATGAGGCCAAGCCCAACAACACATCAATAAAAACAAGAAAGCAATAAACAAATACAATACAATACAATACAGTAAATATAAAACACATATAAACAATAACACACAAGGACTATGTATTACAGTCCCATTTTACATATTTTTAATGCCACACCAGCATAATTTTGCACTGGTTTATCAAAAGCAAAGTTGAGCTATGCAGCAAATGTGGAGGCTTAATCTGAGTCTACCTTGCTGTTGAGGTTCCAGCAACTACTTGAATATTTTCCATTCCCAGTAATATTTTTATGTGCTTGTCTCTGTTTTCTGTCTTAGTTTTTTTTTTAAAAAGGTATTTATTTATTCATTTATTTTATCTAAATCTTCAGGGATGGTATATCTCTCCTAGGACTGCACCAGTTAGGTGGGAGCTTGAACATGCTGTGCAAAATGTCCTTCCTATACTCCGAAGTGAAATGTTCTCCTGGGAAATGCTGAGTAGGAAGGAGGAAATGCAATACGAACCATGATATACCCACAAGACTACTGATAAACCTGCAATTCAATCTGTGCTTCCTCTGCATTCTAGTTCCTGGTGAGAGAGACCCAGACTCCTTGTGACCCAGTCCCAATCATTGGGATATGCTCACTTCCAGCTATGACTTATCCTTTTGCAACATTTAGTTCCCACAACATAATATCCCCCTTACTTTCCACATTTCCCAAATAATATCACACCAACAGAAAGGATGGATGGGTTATGAAAAGCTTTTGCTACATGAAATCAATTGTGAAGTGTTTTCTTTTAGTCCAATAGTGCTTTTGAACAGGAAAAAACAAAGGTTCTGAATGGTGCTTGGCTAAAAGATGGCACGTATAAACAAAGCACACTTCAGCATTATTTCCCAGTCACTGCCAGTCAATGGAATGAATAAGCGTTCCCTGTCAACAGCCAGCCAGCAAGTAAGTGCACGCACATTTTCCAAACACTGCATATGTTAATGGAGATTTGCACTCAAAGTGGGCAGTGCTCTCAAGGGGCGAGGTGCCCCTTGGTTGCCCAGAGAAGCACAAATGGTGAAGGCTCTTCCTGTGCCAATGCCTGCACTTAGCACAGGGGTCAATAAAGCAATATAGCTCAACAGCATCTCCCACACTGCCTCCTCCGATTTACCATCAAGGCCTTCCCTTTTACAATCTGTTTTGAATGCCTAACCATTTGTGACACATTCCTCAGCTGCTGTGGTACTTTGGAGTCGACTGGTAGAAAGACCCAGTAAAGACTGTAGAGCCGTAGTCTGCTAGCAATTGCTAACAGAGAGTATTTTGCAGCAAGGGGTCAGGACAAAACATTACTTTGATTCAACTTGAGTTAAGAGCTGACAACTTTTCTTTCAACTCCAACTGGTAGTACCTTTATACCTATATACTTCAGCTGCAACGTATCCAGCCAATATAAAACAAGAACAGTAAAAACAAAACAAAAAATCAACTATGATATCCCATTTCAAATATGTAATCACCCCGAACCATATCAAACAAAACTCTTGGTCAAAAGACTGTACAAATTTTCTGCACCCAGTTTTGAGACGTGGATCTTTACCCGGATCCATGCCTCAGGTACATAGTTGTTGTTTTGAGAATCAGTAGTTTCTGCTCTCTCATAGAATAATAGAGTTGGAAGAGACCACATGGGCCATCTAGTCCAACCCCTTGCCATTGTGCCTCAAGACACAATGACCACAAATTTTGTTATTTTTGCAATCATTCATTGCCTGCTGCACAGGCAGATTCTCGTGGCTCAGAAAATCTATTCCATGGGAATACTACTTGCAAAACTATTATTACATTATTACTATTAGTTGTGGTATTATTCATATCTCACTTCCTGTCTCTAAAATGAGACTGAAATGGCTAACACTAAAAAGAATGCCATGTGTAAATCAAAACCCAAATCATAAAATAGAATTAAACACAAGAACTACTAAAAGTGCATAGTTAAAACCAATAAAACCATTAAAAACCTGTTTAAAAAAATCTTTTCACCAACAAGGCCAAGTTTTCTAGGGTCTGACCTATTTTTTTTAAAAAAATCACAATCCTAGAGGATCACATTTGGCTTTGTTTTTAGAGACAAATCACATTTGTGAACAAAAGTGCCTGTCAGTCACTGAATTCCAGAGATATTTTTGAATCGTGCTGTGCATTAAGTACTCAGAGATTGACACCAGTACCTTTTTTAGGAAGACACTGGAATCTTATAAACCCTATCTTGTTACAATTGGTACAGGATACTCCTTACGCTTTTTTTATCTAGGACCTTCATCTTTGTAATACTTGTCTTAGAGGATTTGGTTTTGATACATGAAAAAGTTCCTCTCTAGAACTCATACTATGCAGAACAAACCTTGGTCACATCCTACTCATGTCATCATGGACTGAGGATTATTGCAGTGGATTTTGGGAAAAGAGTAGTTCCTCCACTTGAAAATAAAATACAGCTCAAGCATCATGGATGGAGTTAAAATATGTCCATTAACACACAACCAAGTGCAGATACAACGGTTCTTTGAAGTTCACCATGAACAAAATTATTAGGAAAGGATGTCATCATTTACTTCTGCAAAACAGAAATGCTCACTGTTGGGGAAATTTCCTCTTTTTGAAAAGAAAATTAGGGTAAGTCAAGTTGTGGATTATCTGGAAATAATCCACAGATTCTCGGAATACACTAGTGATGGACAAAATAACTGGTTGTATGCTACAAGATGGGATTTATTTTCTTCTTCCAATGAGGACAATTAAGAAGAGAAGGTGGAGATTGGACTCTTAAGCTTGGAAAAGCTTCCTTTAGGATTGCAACTCCCAGGATCTCTCAGTCAGCACAACTGGTGACCATGGTGACTAAAGGATTATGGGGCTTGTAATTCAAATATCTAACATTGCCATGTTCCACTTAGGGCTGGAATCTAAAATCACAGGTTTGTTTAATGTGTTCATGGGTGCAAGCACATATTGTGACACCTAAAACCAGTATTTTCTACATGTTATTTTTACATAAAGAGATGAAATATAAAGAAAGGGGTGCAAAATAAAGATATTTGCCAGTGAGTAGAAAACTACAGATGTCATTCTAGTCCAGGCAATACTGTAGAATGGATAGAGAGGGTTTTGGGCCCACCATGAGTCTTCAGCAGGTATCCATACCTTATTAAATGCCACTACTTTTCAAAGCAAAAGAACCCTTATTTGTTTAAAAAATGGGAAGGAGTATCTTTGAGAAACACCATATCCTGAAATTTCCATAACATGTGGGATAAGGCTGACTTCCTGAATCATGCAATCAAAAATTCTTTCTCCAACGCTGGCAAATGAGCTTCTACTCAAAGTCACCACCAGTTTCCATCAGACATCCTAAACTTAGAGGTCTAAGAATCAAAACTTAGAGCTTCCATTCTTAATCATCATATTTAGTAGTCCCCACTCAATTAATCTGTTTTCTACGTACACCTCATTGATGAAAAACATCTGAGTTACCCGATATCTTTTGATAGTGAATTGTATTATGTAGCCAATGAAGTGGTGTATGAAAATGTACCTCCTTTGTCTGACATGAACATACTTTCAACCAGTTCCACAGAATTTGAGCACACAGAAATGTTGGGTATAATAAGGAGACATTTCAGTATCTCGTAACTCACAAGGGAAAATGAAGCACATTTTCAGAAAGTACAGTCACAGGATTACTGGATATTGCCACATTTCTTCAAATGTAAGAAGCCATCAATTGTACGGTGCACCCTAACTTCAGTACCACCATCACCACCATCAAAAATGCATGAGACGTGTCAGCAATTTTAAGATTAATCGCATTTTTAGAGATGTTTATCTAGGGACAAAAGTGTGTCTGAGAATTGAAGAAATACAATAATGTGGCAAAATGGGCAGCATAAGAAATTTGCAGGTTATCTAAAGCAGTTCAGCTTCTGAAGTTTTGGGCATCTGCCAACCTGATCAACCTCACAAGAGTTTTACAAAACAACTTGTACACTGAAAATTTCAATTAAAGTTACTATATCTGTGGAGCTTCTTATACACAGTGGTCCAAAAGAACCGAAGAAGTTTCAATATTTAATAACTTATTTATTGTTTTTGATTTATAATATCATAGAACTCTGCAACTATATTATACATTTATGAGAGCTCAAATGACAGGCATACACACTCCATCAACACAATTCATTCTTTCTTTCATATGTCTTTTTCAAGCAGAACATAATGCTTCATGATTTATAAAACACAGAGGCAGTACAATTCAAGCTTTTCCTGACATGCTTTGGCCAGATTAGGAGCAGTTAAGATCAACGAGGTCAAGCTCATTGTGATTCTGTGCATCACATTGACACTCCCTTTTTCCAACAACTATTACATGTACTATTACTCTGCTTAAGGGCTCTGGAGAATTTCACAAACTTCCACATCATTTCCTCTGTTCCAAGATTTCCAAAAACCCATACTTACTCTCTGAATCCCAAATAGAGTGACTGGCCATGCTACAAATCGTACTTCAAAACAATAACTTACCCAAGCTCTAGCTAGACTCTACTTGCTAGAGTCTATTTCTTCCACCTTCTTTTATGTGTAACCCTGATGTCATCGCCAGTGAAAGTGATGTACGAACCCACACGATCCCTTAGATCATCTGGGGAGGCTCTGCTCGTGCTCCCACCTCCATCGCAGGCGCGATTGGTGGGGACAAGAGAAAGGGCCTTCTCAGTGGTGGCCCCTCAACTCTGGAACTCACTCCCCAAGGACATCAGGCATGCCCCAACTCTGGCAGTCTTTAGGAGGAGCCTGAAAACGTGGTTGTTCCAGTGTGCCTTCCCAGAATAAGGAAACTCCCAGCAATATGTCCTCTAAATGCACTTTATTATTGATCTAGGAGTGTCTGCATGCCCATCCCTCGCTGAAAACTCTATTCCAGTCATATTTCACCTGTTCATGCTCAGCATTGTTTTTAAATTTTAATTATTACATTTGGCCCAGCCATAGGTTTTTAAACGTCATTGTGTTACTGTTAATGTTTATTGCTTATTTTCTGTGATGAGTTTTATTTTTATTGTTTGTATTACTTGTTGTTATTGTTTTTATTACTGATGTATTGTGGGCTTGACCTCATGTAAGCCGCACCGAGTCCCTTGGGGAGATGTTAGCGGGGTATAAATAAAGTTTTTTTAAATTATTATTATTATTACTACTACTACTACTATCTACGGGATAACCTTCTTTTATCCAGGGACCACTTGACTAGAGACCACTCTCCAACATTAGTACCAAAAGGGTTACAAATCAGTTTTTGGTCAACTTTAGATTCAGATTCAGTTTGGATATTTGGGGTGCTGGTTCAGAAAATTGCATTGGATAGACCACATCAGCTCTAGTTTCCGATACAGAACATATGCTATCTAGTAGTCATCATCTGCTTGCCCACAGAAAACCATATTTAATATGCCTCGGCACTATAAGAGGGTTTTGTGAGACCAGCTGCTCTCATTGCAAAAGTGTAGTAGCGGTGAGGCCGCGGACCATATTTTAGTTCTTGAAGGCCACTGGTGGTACACGGACCACAGGTTGGGAACCACTGAATTATACAAAGAATAATACAAAGGACATCAGCCACGCTGCACCTTTTTCGGAGTTTATTTTTCTGGTCAGGTAAAAAAGAAAAGGAAATCAACCTCGCCTCACCTTTCAGTTGAGACATTATTGCCTAACCAGGACTCTATTGGAACTTGTGAATTGCAAAACAGCTTTAAGTAATAACAGTAGTGAAACATCGACACAGAATCTTCTCTACAGAACAGGTAACCAAATGTTCCTTTATCATGCAGCTTTCATTCTCAGAAAAAGAAGGTCAGGATGAGCCTGCAGTTACTCAGAAGTGTGTTCTCCTGTTGCAGATATTCATCTATTTGCTACGTGTAGTAGTCTTGCATCAGTGCCATAACAATTTTTTAAAAAGAATATTGGTCTCTTGGATTAGAAAGTACAGAACTATTATTTTCAAAAACGTCAAAAGGCATGTTGATCTCACAGAAGAAAAATGCAGAACAGCAGATCTATTTGGACAAGATAGTACTTCTAATACTGGTAATAAACTTCAGAGACAAAATAGAAACACACAAAACCTGAATTTCTTTCATGCTGCCATGTCTGTAGCCTTTTCAAGATCAAAACGCACAAAGTAACTTGAAGCACATACTTATAATCAGATTACAATCAGACCATGATGTGAAAGTTACATAAAAGTCCTCAAGGGACAAAACAACAAATTAAATGCATGGAATGTTCCCTTCGGAAATAAGCGCAACAAGAAATAAGACAAGTCTACAAGCTTAGTATCACGGAGACCTCAGTGGAAAGTATGAGAGTAAGAAAAAGAAAGCCTTGTTCAGGTGTGACTCTTAAGTATGTGACAGTACAACATGCGTAACAAGTATGAAGACATGCGTGCTGGCTAGTCCCAGTGTGTTGCTAATTCTACTCTTTCCACTGGATCATTACACATTTATGGTGAAGGGATGTAGAAGGCAGACGTGTGGAAGATTTTCCCATTATCACAGTTTCTGATTGCAGGAAGGCTTCTAAGAGCATTCAATGGAATTCATTTAGAATATCCTTTCACTGGAAACACAAAAGTTAAGAGGGAAGAGTTCTGCCAACGCATTAGAGGTCTTGGGGAAGAGTCAAGATACATCCTCTCACTTTGTGCCTTTACATATTCACGCAGACTGCTTCAATGAGGTTAGAACTTATCCCAAATGGGTCATTACTTGGAATATCCTAAAACAATCCAGTTTTAGTTTCTGGGCCATAACATGTTCATAGCTAGTTGGCAGATGTCTTTGGAGTTGGTTGGCTGATGTAGAACCTGGATCTATGGCAGCGTTTCTCAACCTGGAGGTCAAGACCTCTGGGGTGGTCACAAGGGGGTGAGGGATCGACAAAGATAATCAGAAAACACAGTATTTTCTATTGGTCATGGGGGCTCTGTGTGGGAAGTTTGGTGGGGTTTAGAATGCTTTTTGATTGTAGGTGAACTATAAATCCCAGCAACTCCAACTTCCAAATGTCAAGGTCTATTTTCCCCAAATTCCGCCAGTGTTCAGATTTGGGCATATTGAGGAATCATTTGATTCAGATCCATCATTGATTGACTCCACAGTGCTCTCTGGATGTGGGTGAATAACAACTCCAAAACTCAAGGTCAGTGCCCACCAAACCCTTCCAGTACTTTCTGTTGGTCATGAGAATTCTGTATGCCAAGATTGGTTCAATTCCATCGTTGATGGAGCTCAGAATGCTCTTTGATTGTAGGTTAACTATAAATCCCGGCAACAACAACTGCCAAATGACAAAAAACAATCCCCCCCCCCTCCACACACACACAGTGTTTAAATGTGGACGTATCCGATATTTGTGCCAAATTTGGTTCAGTGAATGAAAATACTTACTGCATATCAGATATTTACACTACAATTCGTAAGAGTAGCAAAATTACAGTTACAAAGTAGCAACGAAAATAATTTTATGGTTGGGAGTCACCACAACATGAGGAACTGTATTAAGGGGTCGCAGAATTAGGAAGATTGAGCACCACTGATCTAAGGGTAAGAGGTTGGCAGGATTAGATTATTTTAGTCTGATTTCTCAGTTGTGTTTCCACTCCTGCAGAGGTGCCGTACACTGGAACATACAGAAATGCTTCAAGATTCATGATGCCACGCACTGGCAGTCCCCTCTATTCACAACATACATGTTAAGAGAGCTCATAATACTGTATAAACTCTCACAAAAATTGTGATATTTTGCTGGTCCGTATTTTTTGTTGTTACGTATTACTGGGCTTGGCCTCACGTAAGCCGCCCCAAGTCCCCTTTGGGAAGATGGTGGCGGGGTATAAATAAAGTGTATTTATTTATTTATTATTGTAATTGTAGTGTAATAAATTGATAGGGTGTATGTGCAATGACAACTGGAATGGCTCCAGATTACGATCTTGGACTGCATGGTTTTAATATTTGGTGTAATGGTTATAATTGGTGTAACGCTTATGTGTTTTTAATGGTTTTTTAATGTATTTTTACAATGTTGTTTTAAATGTTTTAATTGTATTTTATTATTATTATTATGGCATCAAATTGCTGCCAATTTGTAATCCGTCTTGAGTTGCCTTTGGGCTGAGAAAGGCAGGATAGAAACATCGCAAATAAATAAATAAATAAAGTAAATGTTTATTTTAATTGTATGTTGTTTCTATGGCATTGAACTGTTGCCTATGTGTAAATGCCGCTCTGAGTTCCCTTCAGGGTGAGAAAGGCAGGGTATAAATATCTGACCGCATCTCTGCCTATGAACCCACCAGGAGTTTGAGATCTTCCGGGGAGACCCTGCTCTCGATCCCGCCTGCTTCTCAAGCTCGGCTGGCGGGGACGAGAGATAGGGCCTTCTCGGTGGTGGCTCCTCGGCTGTGGAACGCCCTTCCTACGGACATTAGACTAGCACCATCTCTAATGGTATTCCGCAAAAAGGTGAAGACCTGGATGTTTGTGCAGGCGTTTGAGTAATTTAGTGCAATCTGGTAATGGAACATAGGAATGGAACAATGGACGACGAACCTGGACTACGCTTGGATGATGAGAAGATTGGGTACGGTTGTTTTTTGTAATAATTGTGCATTGTAATTGCTTATTGGTAATTTATGGATAATGTGTTAAGTCAATTGTTATATGTTGTATGGAACCACTGCTGTTTCTACTGTTTTTACTGTTTGTGAACCGCCGTGAGTCGCCTTCGGGCTTGAGATACAGCGGTATATAAGCAAAGTAAATAAATAAAAGTAAATAAATAAATATGGTAAATATAATAAATAAATAAATAAATGTGAGTATATGTACACGTCAATTTATGAGTGTACTATTTAAGTGCAGAAAAAGTCCACAGGCATACCTTGCACACATACACCTCTAATTGCCAATTAAAAATAAGGACTGAAGTCAACTGATATATCTTTGTTTCCTTAACAGACCAAGGAAGAAGCTGACAGTGATTCCACACAAGAAAACCAAGAACCTTACATGCTACCTTGCATCCTAGAGCAAACATGGGACTTTTTATTTCCATGACATCAGTCTATTTGTCCATTGCCAGACCACAAATAGGCAAGATGCTCAGTTAATCTCTTTACTTTCCTGCCATGCTCAGAATATAAAGGGAGAACCTACGCACTGCTATTAAATAAAAATACAGTATTCTCTTGTTTTCATTATGTATAGAAAAAATACTGCCTGTAAAAATAAGGGCAGCTAATCTTTGTCATTTATTAGAGGACAATAAAAGTAGATAAGCAGCCATTTGTGCCCAATCTAACAGAGACAATGTATTGCATTCACAAATCCCTTAGTATTCCAAAATCCCCACACACAAAAGATTATTAAGCCTCCATACACTACTCCAAGTCTCCTAACAATTCACAGGACCAAAAAAAGCAATGTTAAGTAAATATCCCCTATGTATTTGCAAAATCTCATACGGGATATTTATTTATTTTATTTACTCTATTTGTATTCCCCACCTTTCTCTACCCCGAAGGGGACTCAAGGCAGCTTTACATATGGCAACTATTCAATGCTTTTGGACAGCAAACAGTTAAAATACACGTATAGTTAAAAAAATAAAATTAAACGCACATTAAAACATATAAAAGATTGCATTAACTATTAAAATCACGCCACACTCAATCATAATCTGGGGTCATTCCAAAGATCAACTGCACATAATATGAAGCTATTATTGCACTATAGATTAATCTCCAAAGGCTTGGCCCCAGAGCCAGGTTTTCACTTCCCTTCTGCAGGCGAGGAGGGAGGGGCCTGATCTGTTGTCGCTAGGGAGGGAGTTCCACAGCCGAAGGGCCACCACTGAGAAGGCCCTGTCTCTCATTCCCACCAGACGTGCTTGTGACGGAGGCAGGACTGAGAACAGGGCCTCCCCAGACGATCTTAATCTCTGTGAAGGTGCGCAGGAGAAAAATGTTTGGACAGATAAGATGGGCCGGAATTGTTTTGGACTTTATAGGCTAAAGCCAGTACTTTGAACTGTGCTCAGTAGCAGACAGGCAGCCACTGGAAATGACATAACGCAAGGGGGGGGGGGGGGAGGTATGCTTCCTGTTTCACATTTTGTATTTTCTATGTGCCTGCAACCAACCTTGAAACATTTGCATTTTGTTAGCATAGCATCTTGACATGATGTGATACATATATAGCTATTCCCTCAGCAATAGAAAGGAAACTAAGAATTATAAAAGCTCAGGATGGTTAAAACAACATCACACATCATGTGGCACCTTCAAAGACCACTGGCAATATGTTTAGCTAAAACTAATGTGAAGAACAAATATAAAAAGGTAAAGGTTTCCCCTTGGCGTGAAGTCTAGTCGTGTCTGACTCTGGAGGGTGGTGCTCATCTCCATTTCTAAGCTGAAGAGCCGGCATTGTCCATAGACATCTTGAAGGTCATGTGGCCAGCATGACTGAATGGAGTGCCATTAACTTCCCGCCAGAGCCGTACTTATTGATCTACTCACATTTGCATGTTTTCAAACTGCTAGATTTATTTTATTTATTTCTTATATTTTTACCTTGTCCTTCTCACCCCCAAGGGGGGACTCAGGCCGGCCTTACAAAAGCATCATAGGATGCCAACATCATAAAAACAATCAACAATCAGCAATACATTAAAATATTAAAACAGTAATTAAACAATTTATTACAATCACGCCTGTTAAAATCAGAATCCAAAATCCAGAGTCCAAGATCCAGTCCGGGTCAATTCATTGCCTTAAAACTTCTTTTACTTGCTGTTATTACTGGTCAAATGCTTGGTCCCATAGTCAGGTCTTAAGTTTCCTTCTAAAAGACAGGAGGGAGGTGGCCAATCTGATATCCCTGAGGAGAGAGTTCCGCAGACGGGGGGCCACTGCAGAGAAGGCCCTGTCCCTCGTCCCCAGCAGTCGCGTTTGCGATGACAGTGGGATTGAGAGCAGGGCCTCTCCAGATGATCTTAAATTTCGTGATGGTTCGTAACAGGAGATACGTTCGGACAGGTAGTCTGGCAGACGCTGGGCCTAACAGCAGGAGATCACCCTGCTCCCTGGATTCAAACCACCAACCTTTCAGTCAGCAAGTTCAGCAGCTCAGCGGTTTAACCCGCTGCGCCACCAGGGGCTCCCTAAAGATCAAATATAGAACCTGCTTTTAGGTGTGTTCAAATAAAAAGTTGGCCAAGTCCCCATTTTAGAGAAAATGAGAGATCATAGCATTGTCAAGTTGGAAAATACCACAAGAGCCATCCTGTCCAACTATCTGACGTGCAGGAATACACAATCAAAGCACTCCCGACAGATGTACAAGACCACGGATGAAATATATGTCTATGGCACAAAGTTAATGCATGTATTTATACACATTTCAAGAACCCTACTTTCAGGAAAATCTCAATATTACCTTGAATTAGGAATAACAAATAACAGATTCATCTGCAGTATACACACACACACACAGTGCCAGAGGGAGTCAAAGGCAAACCTCCCTTGAATAAATATTGTCAAGAATACCCCAGATAGGTTTGCCTCAGAGCCATCATCGTAACTCAGAAATAACTTTTAAGGCACAAAACAATAAACACAACATGTGTCAAAACAATTATTTTCTTCCCTTTAGATACACTAAAAATAAAATTGTGCAAAACCTTTTCGGACAACCACAAACATTGTACAGTTGCTGCCAACTCAGGCAGAGTGTGCCTGGCACTTCTTCTGGCTTGTTATTTGAGAGTAAGAGCGTAAAGCATTCTCAATTAGTAACAGCTGAAGGGTCTCAGCAATGAAAGGGAACTGTGTGGTGAGCTGGCAAGTTTTCCTTCTCTAAGATGACACATAAGAGGATCTCTTCCCATTCGGCTAAGACAAGTTTGAACAGCTGAAACTCACTCTGCTCTGAATTCACACAACTATTTAGTCCTGCTGCGATATGACTTTCTGCCCTTTATCTTAAGTTGGATATCCATGTGGAATTTAATTGTGTGGAGTGGAGCCACCTGTTCTGGATCACAGACCCACAGGAATTTGGAAACTATCACCGGGAATGCAAACAATACCTTTCTTCCACATCTGCATTTGCAGGCAACAACTGCACGCAGAACAGTTCTTCAACTGAACAGAAGATCCTGTATAAGACTGAAAATGGGTGGTGTCTTTTTCCCCTTTTAGTATAACTGCCTTCCAACATTTTAAACCAGATTTTAATTTACAAGAATTATTTTTTTCCATTTCAGGAGCGACTTGCGATACTGTAAGTCACTTCTGATGTGAGAGAATTGGCTGTCTGCAAGGACGTTGCTCAGGGGATGCCCGGATGTTTTTTTTTAATGGGTTGTTGTAGGTTATATTGGGCTATATGGCCATGAGCATTCTCTCCTGACGTTTCACCTACATTTTTAATGTTTTACCATCCTTGTGGGAGGCTTTTCTTATGTCCCCGCATGGGGAGCTGGAGCTGACAGAAGGAGCTCATCTGCGCTCTCCTCAGATTCGAACCTCCAACATGTCGGTCTTCAGTCCTGCCGGCAAAATGGTTTAACCCATTTTATTTAAGCAAGGCCACCTTTCAACTTATGGCAACCCCTTGAATTTCACAGGGTTTTCTTAAACAAGGAATATATCCTGCAACTTTTTTTTCAGAAGCAACTTAAGAAACTGCAAGTTGCTTCTGGTGTGAGAGAATCGTCCCTCTGCAAGGACGTTGCCCAGGGGATGCCTGGATGTTTTACCATCCTGTGAGGGACTTCTTTCATGTCCCTGCATGGGAAGCTAGAGCTGACAGATGGGAGCTCACTCCATCTTGCAAATTCGAACCTTCGGATCAGCAGTTCAGCTGGCACAAGGGTTTAACCCATTGTGCCACTGTGGCTCTAGCCTGCAACTAGCCAAGCACTTACCAGGGCTGAGCCTGCTTAGCTTAGAAACTCGTGCCTTTAGAATATTTATTTCTTATAGTTTCTTAACATGTAAAAAATGACCATTATTAAATAAAATTAGGCTTTATATATTTAAGAAGTCTGGAAGGAATTCTGTAATTTCTGACATTCATCATTACTGGTGACACAACATCGTGCTCAGTGTTTATAACTCTTGATTGTAAACAGGAATCGGTTCCGGGCCTCATTGGCAATGCGGCACAAGACGTACCATTTTGTATAACACCAGGATCACCTACAAATCCCAAAAAGATCCATGATGAACTCCTCAAATTCTCTAATATCCGGAAGTTTCCAAACACTTACAAATGGCAGAGACATTTGTTTACCTGACGTTTCACCGACAGTCACTATTTTGTATGGACTTGTCTAGAAATTTACAGTTGAATTCATTTAATTTTTTTTCAGTGCTGTGTACACAAATAGGATTTAGTTCCTAAAATTTATTACAGCTTTAGTCTTCAAACAGAAAACTTGCTTGCACATGTATAGAAGAGCCAAATAGTGATGTTTCTTGTCTCTCTAAGCAGACAAAATCAGCGTTGGAAGAGCAGACAAAATCAGCGTTGGGCCATCCAGTCAGCCCCCTGCCAAGAAGCAGGAAAATTGCAATCAAAGTATGCCCAACAGATGGCCATGCAGCCTCTGTTTAAAAGCCTCCAAAGAAGGAGCCTCCACCACACTCTGGGGCAGAGAGTTCCACTGCTAAACAGCTCTCACGGTTAGGAAGTTCTTCCTAATGTTCAGGTGGAACCCCTTTTCCTGTAGTTTGAAGCCATTGTTTTGCGTCCTACTCTCCAAGGAGCAGAAAATGAGCTTGCTCCCTCCTCCCTATGACTTCCCCTCACATATTTATACATGACGATCAGATAGAATTCTTAAATTCATGAGGGCTTCTTGACCAAAAACTTTGATATATTGTTCTGGATTGAATTAAGGCTTTAATTAATTGGAAACTACGAAGATTTCAGTGTTACAGCAATCAGTTAGTATGCACACTTCTTCAAGGAAATGGGGATTAAAATGACTACCAGGAAACTGGGACTAAATCAATGGTATTAAATTGATCTTATTTCAAAAAATCATAGAGTTGGAAGAGACCACAAGGGCCATCCATTCCAAGTCCCTGCCAAAAATGAACATACCATCATAGGGCTTGGTTTCCAAACCTTGAGGTCACCCTTCTCTGGACCTATCTCTCTTCATTTGCGGTGCCCAGAACTGGGCACAGTATTCCAGATGAGGTCTGATTAAAGTGGAATACAGTGGTACTATGACTTCCCTCCATTTCTTGACAGTTTAGACCAGTGGTTCTCAACCTGTGGGTCCCCAGGTGCTTTGGCCTACAACTCCCAGAAATCCCAGCTGTTAGGATTTCTGGGAGTTGAAGGCCAAAACATCTGGGAACTCATAGGTTGAGAACCACTGGTTTAGACATTTCATTGGTTTAGGCCATCCTCAAGTTACAAACAAGATAAGTTCTGTAGGTTTGTTCTCAAGTTGAATTTGCTTACAAATCGGAATAGGTACATTAAATGTAACTCCAAAGGTTATAGTTATACATAACTATAACTTTTGGATAGCATAAGGAAAAGTTAACACCCCTGTGGTGTTTGTTTTACTGTCTGTGCCCCTGTTCAGAAGATTTCGCCTCACTTTCTGTTCCTGTGATAATTGGATTTTGAAAACATTGGCTTGTTGTGGAAACAAGAATTGGTGAGAAAGCATCAGTGGAGACACCTTTTCCTCCTGATAACTCATCCAGGAGTGAAATAATAATGATGATGATGATGATGATGATGATGATAATAATAATAATAATAATAGCAGAATCAAAGAGAAACAACTGGAAAAGCTTACACAATATAAGGATTTAAAGATTGAACTGCAAAGACTCTGGCACAAGCCAGTCAAGGTGGTCCCAGTGGTGATCGGCACATTAGGTGCAGTGCCTAAAGACCTTGGCCTGCACTTAAACACAATCAGCGCTGACAAAATTACCCTCTGCCAGCTGCAAAAGGCCACCTTACTGGGATCTGCATGCATTATTCCCCAATACATCGCACAGTCCTACATGTTAATTCAATACAAAAACCAGCAGAGTGATCTTGTCTGCATGGACTCATTTTGTTGTGTTTACATCCAACTTTATCTCCCCAAAGGGGACTCAAAGCAGCTTCCCTTCCCTTCCAAGTGGTAAATTTTTCTCACTTCCTGTTGTTTCACCCCCGTTCTTAACAAGGAGTCATTTTTAAGTCAGGGACTGCCTGTACACACTTACTTGGGAGTACGTCCAACTGACTTCACTTGGAGTTACTTCCAAACTGACATCAATATGACTGTTTTGTAAGTCATCTCTATTTCTTCTGTACTCTCTTAAGACAGGTATGGGCAAACTTCGGCCCTTGAGGTGTTTTGGACTTCAACTCCCACAATTCCTAACAGCCTACCGGCTGTTAGGAATTGTGGGAGTTGAAGTCCAAAACACCTCAAGGGCCGAAGTTTGCCCATGCCTGCTCTAAGAGTATGATGTTCTCTAAAGATGCCATTATTTTTATCAGTGAGTCACAGGGCAAGAAGCCAAGATGGGCAGATGGTCCATTTCACAGTCATCCCTCAATGAACCTTCAAAGAATCCCCATTGTGAGCTTATGTTACAACTCTGCTCTCCAACTTTAATATATCTGGGTCTTTCCCATCACCATGAACATTTCTAGTACATCATGGCCATACAGACATACCTGGGCCTGACTACTTAAGAGTCAAAATACAGATAAATAACCTTTAGCTGTTAACAAAATAAAGCTCTGCAGGACAAGCCAGCCACAGGAAAAGTTAAGGGATTATGAAGTGAAAAGCTATGCAGAGAAAAAATAAAAGGGGGAGGAAGCTATTGCTATTGCTTGCCAAATTAAATAAATCTATTGGAAGGCATTTTTGTGCCCAAAAAATGTGAAGAGGGTAGGCAGGGAAGTGCCAACTGCCTGTGAAAGTAGCGGCATGTTTAGCTTGGAGAAGGGAAGGTTGAGAGGGCACTTGCTAGCCGTGTTCAAATATGTGAAGGATGTCATATTGAGAAAGGCTTGTTTTCTGCTGCTCCAGAAACTAAGCAATGGAACAATGGATTCAAACTACAGGAAAAGAGATTCAATCTTAGTATTAGGGCAAACTTCCTGATGGTAAGAATTGTTCGACAGCAGAATATGCTGCCTGGGAACGTGGTGGAGTCTCCTTCTCTTTTTAAAACAGAGGCAGGGTGGTCATCTCTTGGGAGAGCTTTGATTGTGCATTCCTGTATGGAAGAATGGGGTTGGACTGGATCTCCCTTCTGCTCATGATTCTATGGCAACTCTTCCTGTTCTTGGCTTAGACTTACATTAGCTTAAGACTTACCACTCTGGGTTTCTCCAAGGTCTGTAGGAAGGCTGGATTCTGATCCAAGGAGCGCTCCGGGTCACTCGAGATGTCTTCCTCTGATTCTTCCCAGGAAGAGGAGAAGCCAGTCGAGGAAGCCGAGGAAGATGACAGTTTCCTACCAGCGTTAGTCCTTTGAGGGGCTCCTCCAGTCTCTTCCTCCTCCTGAGCACCCAAATCAGTCACAATGACAGCAGGGATACTGCCACTGCCACCTCCGCAGCATTTCTCCCCTTCCAACTGAAGGTCCCCCTGTTCCTCCACTCCTGCCAACATCCTGAGTGGGTCTCCAGGGCTGGCTTCGTTGGCTTCAGCCATGAGGAGTTCAGTGCCCTGCTCAGGCGGTGCCGTCTCCTGCTGCTGCTTCTTCACCAACACAAGCGGGCAGCTGGTGCCCTCAGTCCTGGAGAGGCAAGACAGGCCTCCAAGGGGCTCCTCAGCAGCACTGGAGCCCTGCCCTCTGCCAAAGCCGCGCCTCCCTTCTTCGCCACCCAAGCAGCTCAAAGGTTTGCACGACCCTCTTGGGAGACGTGCTGCCTCCTCCTCACTTGCCTGGATCCCAGTGCCAAGCCTCAACGCAGACACAGTCTGAGTCCCCAGGACCCTCTGGGCTCCTTCTTGCTCTGCAGGCCTTCCTGCCTCACCTTCCCCTGCCTGGATCCTGGTGCCGATGCCCAGGATCCTCTGGACACTCTCCAACTCTTTGAACTCTGCCAAAGACTCCACTTCATCTTTACCTGCCTGGATCCCAGTGCTGAACTTCAATGTAGGTGCTATGTGTGACCCCTGGGCACTGTTGGGCTCTGTATACTCCCCAGGAGACCTTGCTTCACCTTCTGCTGCCTGGTCCTTGGTGCTGACCTTCACCACTGGCACTGCCTGAGCAACTTGGATCCTCGGGGCTCCCTCCTGCTCTCTGAACCCCCTTGACAACCTAATTTGGCCTTCACTTCCCTGGTCCCCAGTGCTGACCCTTACTGCAGGTGCTACATGGATCCTCTGGGCTCCCTCCAGCTCTCTGGATTCCTTTGACAACCTCATCTTGCCTTCACCTCCTTGGTCCCCAGTGCTGAAACCAGCAGGTGCAACATGGATCCTCTGGGCTCCCTCCAGTTCCCTGGGCTGCCCTGAAGATCTCACCTTGTCTTCCCCTGCCTGGATCCCAGTGTCAACCCTTGAGGCAGGTGCTCTCTGGGCTTCCTGGACCATCTGGGTTCCCCTTCGCTCTCCTGGAGACCTCACTTCACCTTCACCTGCCTGGTCCCTGGTACTGATCCTAATTGCTGTTGAGGAAGATGACAGTTTCCTACCAGTGTCGATCCTCAACCCAGGCACTCTCTGGGCCTCCTGGACCATCTGGGCTCCCTGTTGCTCTCCTGGAGACCTCACGTCACCTCTCTGGTCCCCGGTATTGATCCTTATCGCTGGTGAGGAAGATGACAGTTTCCTACCAGTGTCGACCCTCAACGCAGGTGCTCTCTGGGCCTCCTGGACCATCTGGGCTCCCTGTTGCTCTCCTGGAGACCTCACCTCACCTTCACCTGAACTGATCCTCACAACCGGTGATGTTTGAGCCCCACAGATCCTCTGGGCACCCTCTAACGTCCTGGACCCCCCTGGAGACCTTGCTTCGCCTTCCCCTGCCTGGATTTTGGTGACATGCCCCGCATCTGCTGCTGCCGGAGACCCTTGGATCTTCCGGACTCCCTCTCGCTCTCCTGGAGACTTTGATTCCACTTTGATGATGCCGACCCTCAAGACTGACACCGCCTGGACCCTCTGGGCGCCCTCCAGCAATCTGGACCCTCCTTGTCCTTCGCCTGGCTGGTCCCCAGCGCAGACCCTCAAGGCAGGGGCTATGTGGGGCCCCAGGTCTTTCCTGCCCTTCCCCAGCTGCGCCTCTTGGGGGTCCCCGTTGGCCGTACTCTCCGCCTCCTCCTTGGGGTCTGGGGGGCTTGGTGTGTCCCCTCTCCTCCTCCTCCTCTCGGGGCGGGGGCTCTTGAGCAGGAAGGGCGAGCTCTGCGCCTGGATGTGCGCCTCGAAGAGCCCCACTTTCTGCGTGACCTGCACGTGCTGCAGCTCCCTCGGCACGGAAGGGGAGGGCAGGCTGCGGGGGGCGCCTGGGGAAGGGGAGCGGCTATGGGGGCCGGCCCAGCGGGGGCTGCTCAGGCGTCGGGGAGGCGAGGGCTTCTCTCCTTCCTCCTCCTCCTCCTCGGCAGGCACCGGGGGAAAGAGGAAGGCCGAGGGGGAGACGGTGCTGCCGCTCCCGCTGCTGCTGCTGCTGCTGAAGGCGGAGAGCGGGGAGTAGGCGCTTCTCCCCTCGCTGCCGGGCCCTCCCGCCACTACTGCCGCCGCTGCCTTCTTGCTGCGCCCCTCCTCCTCCTCTTCCTCGCCGCTCTTCATGATCACCAAAGTGTTGAGAGCGTAGCAGGACACGGCCATAGTCGAGGGGCGCAGGCTCCGCTCCGTCCTCGCTTCCCTCCCCGCCTTCTTCCTCCTCCTTCTCTGCGATCAGCTCCGGCCGGGCATCGCCCGCTAACAGAGAGGCGCACCAAGGCCCTCCGTCCCGATGCTCCATAAAACACTGCGGAGAGAAGAAGAGTGCAAGAGAGGGAGGCCAGAGTCAGCGCGGGAAAAAAGAGAGAGAGAAAAACAAGAGACCGAGCCGGACGCGCCGATTGGCAGAGGAGGCGGAGCCGCCGGCCAATGGCAACGAGGCTAATTCTAAAAGGGGCGTGGCCAGAGTGCAGGCATGGGCAAACTTGGGCCCTCTAGGGGTTTTGGACTTCAACTCCCACCATTCGGAGTTGAAGTCCAAAACCCCTAGAGGGCCCAAGTTTGCCCATGCCTGGACTACACTTATAGTTTCAAACTGCATTATATGTTCAGTGTAGACTCATATAGTACAATTCTAATATATTATATGGTCTACACTGGCCATATAGTTTCAAACTGCAGTATATATTCAGTGTGGATTCATATAATATACTTAAATGCGTGGATTCATATAATATAGTTCAAACTGCATTATATATTCAGTGTAGACTCGTATCATACAATTCTAATATATGGTCTACACCAGTGGTTCTCCACCTTCCTAATGCCGTGACCCTTTAATACAGTTCCTTATGTTGTGATGACCCCCAACCATAACATTATTTTCATTGCTACTTCACAACTATAATTTTGCTCCTGTTATGAATCATCTTGTAAATATCCGGTATGCAGGATGTATTTTCATTCATTTGGCACAAATACTCAATACGCCCAAATTTGAATACTGGTGGGATTGAGGGGAAGATTGATTTTGTCATTTGAGAGTTGTAGTTGCTGGGATTTATAGTTCACTTACAATATCAAAGAGCATTCTGAACTCCACCAATGATGGAATTGAACCAAACTTTGGACACAGAGCTCCCATGACCAACAGAAAATACTAGAAGTATTTGGTGGGCATTGATCTTGGGTTTGGAGTTGTAGTTTACCCATCTCCAGAGAACGCCGATGCATCTGGACCAAGCTTGGCATGAATACTCAATATATCCAAATGTGGACACTGGTGTGGTTTGGGGACGATAGACCTTGACATTTGGGAGTTGTAGTGGCTGGGATTTATAGTTCACCTATAATCATTGAACTCCACCAATGATAGAATTGGGCAAAACTTCCCACACAGAACCCCCACGACCAACAGAAAATACTGTGTTTTCTAATTGTCTTTGGTGACCCCTCTGACACCCCCTCGTGACCCCCCCCAGGGGTCCCGACCCCCAGGTTGAGAAACACTGGTCTACACTGTCCATATAGTTTCAAACTGCATTATATATTCAGTGTAGGTTCATATAATATAGTTCAATGCATTATATGATCTACACTACACTAACCATATAATCTCAAACTGCATTATATGTTCAGTGTAGACTCATATAGTACAATTCTAATATATTATATGGTCAACACTGGCCATATAGTTTCAAACTGCAGTGTGGATTCATATAATATAGTTCAATGCATGGATTCATATAATATAGTTCAAACTGCATTATATATTCAGTGTAGATTCATATAATACAATTCTAATATATGGTCTACACTGACTATATAGTTTCAAACTGCATTATATGTTCAGTGTGGATTCATATAATACAATTCTAATATATTATATGGTCTACACTGGCCATATAGTTTCAAACTGCATTATATATTTAGTGTAGATTCATATCATATAGTTCAATGCATCATATTTTATTTATTTACACTATTTGTATACCGCTTTTCTCACCCCAAGAGGGACTCAGGTCTACACTACCTCCCAACCAAGCATGAGGACTGATTGTTTCACCTGGACATGGAGGAAATATTTATATAATGTCTTTTCAGTACTCTATGGATTAAACAAAGAAAATTATCTTCAAAGAAATGAAAAAAAACACCCTCATTTTAGTGTGGATTAACACTGTTCATGCATTAAATAATTTACTTTTTGTTTTAAAAAAATGGTCTACACTACACTAACCATATAATTTCAAACTGCATTATATATTTAGTGTATCATACAGTTCAATGCATTATATGGCCTACACTGACCATATAGTTTCAAACTGCATTATATATTCAGTGTAGATTCATATCATATAGTTCAATGCATTATATGGTCTACACTGACCATATAGTTTCAAACTGCATTATATATGTTCAGTGTAGATTCATATAATAGGATATTAATATATGGCCTACACTGACCGTATAGTTTCAAACTACATTATATGTTCAGTTTAGCTTCACATAATACAATATTAATATATTATGTGGTCTCCACTAACCATATAGTTTCAAACTGGTTCACACTGACCATATTACAACAGTTTCAAGCCACATTATATAGCAGTGTCGCTGGGGTCTGAGGGTCCATTATACACTGTAGAATTAATTGCACTTTAATGCACCATTTCAAGTCTCCTGGCTTAGTGTTGTGTGGTTGTGTTAGTTGTAGCTATTGATTTATATCCTGCTTTTTTCTCTTAAAGAGAATAAAAGCACTGAACAGCTGTAAAAACAATGCCATAAACAATTAACAGTCTTTCAAAGACTAAACATTAAAGTGAATTAACCTTAGAACTAGCTAAAGTTAATAATTACAACTATTGAAAGTATGAAAACCAATTTAAAATATATCGTTTTGATGAGACACTAGTCATACTTTTGGGCAGAGAAGGCTGAAGACGTTGCAAAACTATAACTCCCATGATCCTATAGCACTGAGGCAGGGAAGTTAAAGGCAGAGAAGGGGGAAAGACCTTGCAAATGACTCCACAGCATTGAGCCATGGCAGTTAAAGTGGTGTGAAACTGAATTAACTCTACAGTGCAGATGCACCTAATGACTGAAGGAACTGTAAAGCCCAAGTGCGCTGCATTTACACACTGAATGCCAGAGGCTACTCTTTCCCTGCAGTGACTTAACCCATAATCACAACAAGCAGCACTTACACTGCATTCCACAGATAACTTAAGATAATCATGTTGAATCTCATAAAAGCCAAGGACGGGAAACGAATGTGTGGCCACCAATGTTGTCGAGTTACAACTTCCAAGCAGACGCAGTACTGGGAAGTGCAATTCAGCTATATCTGGGAAGCCTCACAAAGACTATCCCTTTTACTCCCCATCCCCAATAACCTTCAATGAGCAATTGTGTCATTTCTTTCCAGCTTCCCATCACAATATTTAAATAATATTCAGTTCCATAATATTTAGGTTACATTAAGCAATAATGACACTGGTTCAGAGCTTGTAAACATGAGTATTACTTACTCCGATTTTGAAAACAAAAATGTGAGAAATGTGATGGGGAGGTAAAAGGGGCTCATGTAAACATGCCGGCAATACAATCAGGAAGGCATCCATGGACAACAGACTCCTTGGCATGGAAAATGGAACAAGAGGACCTCCCCATGGCCAGAGATGAGCACAGCCTCCAAACACCAGAGATAAAAAAGGGGAAGCCTTTATCGCTGTCAGCCCCAGGTTCTGCCAACCTAGCAGTTCGAAAACATGCAAATGTTGGTAGATCAATAGGTACCGCTCCCGTGGGAAGGTAATGGTGCTCCATGCAGTCATGCTGGCCACATGACCTTGGAGGTGTCTACGGACAACTCCGGCTCTTCGGCTTAGAAATGGAGATAAGCACCAACCCCCAGACACGGATACGACTGGACTTAAAGACTTTACTTTAATTGCCATAAGCCAGTGCTATGGAATCCTAGAAGTTGTAGTTTGGTGAGGCAAAAGGCTATAACACTGCACCATGGCACTTATGTCCCAAATGTCTTTATACATAATTATTTAAACATTAAATATAATTAAAAATTATATTTAATGTTTAAATATTTAATATTTCATATTTTAAATAGTAAAATATTTAATATTTCTAAAGTTCCGTATTTAGTATTTGAAATATATTAATATTTCATATTTTTATATTTTTAGACTTTCAGATATACAACTTGTAAAGAATACTCTGAAAAATTGTAATGCATATTTTGTAAGTAAAGGTATTTTAAGTGGATTCTGGGGTTTGCAGTTTATGGAGGAGGCTTTACGATCCTCACTAAACTACAAACCCCAGAATTCTGCAGGAGACAGGATTCTGCAGGATTTTAAGTGGATTTTTTCTCTAGAGAGATAAAGTGGTAGCTACAATTTCACATTTCCCCTATGTATAATCCCTTATGGGGCACCCTATAGTGTTGAACTGCATTAATTCAACACTATAGGTGAAGAAAACAACAAAAAATAGCAACAGGAGATAACAACATGGTATGTTGAAAGTTGCTATGGTTTAGTGGTTTCAGTGTCGGATTAGGTCTCCGAGACAAAAGTTCAAAAATCGCTGCTCGGCCATGGAAACCCACTGAGTAACTTTGTGCAAGTTCCAATTTTGAGGAACGCAATGGCAAATAAATAATAAATGCCAGGAAAATCCTGGGACAAAGTGGCTATAAATCAAGGTTTACTTGAAAGCACAGAGTAACAACAGTGCGGCATAGCAGCATCACCTGGGCAAGGACCTGAGAAGTTATAGGAAGGATTACTGGGAGACTCGCCAATTCAGTGGAGCACTAACGCTCAAATGCTCAATAAGGGTCCTTCCAGACAGGCCCTATATCCCAGGATCTGATCCCAGGTTTTCTGTTTATCTCAGATTATCTGGCAGTGTGGATCCAGATAATCCGGTTTAACGCAGAAAACCTGGAATCAGATCCTGGGATATAGGACCTGTCTGGAAGGGCCCTGAGGAAGTTGAGCTCCAGAGTATAGCTTTAAAGTTATTATTTTACACTTTATTTGTACACATTTTTAAATTTAAATCTCTGTCCAATGCAGACAGGTGGGGAACCTGTAACACTCCAGAAACTGCTAGTCTCCATCTCCCACCCACCGTCATCACTGGCAATAGCTAAAGGAAACTGAAGTCCAACAACATCCAAGAGTACATATTATGGACATCACCCAGTTGGTTTGTAGCTTTTTGAATCTGAATTGTTGGACAGTTTACTACAGAGCTTTCCAAACTGTGTGTTGCAACATGCTAGTGTGTTGTCTGCAGAGAGTGTGGGTGTGCCATGCGAATGTAACAAAAAATGACAAACATTTTGAAACTGTATGTTTTTAAAATACATAAATGAAATGCTTACATGAGATGTTGTGACTACATATATTTTGATCTTACAGTTTATGTATGTGTCAGTATCTCTTACAAGGTGTTGATTTAACTTCCAATTTGATAGTAATTTTTTTTCATGTCAGGAGTGACTTGAGGAATTGCAAGTCACTTCTGGTGTGAGAGAATTGGCCGTCTGCAAGGATGTTGCCCAGGGGATGCCCAGATGTTTTGATGTTTTACCATCCTTGTGGGAGGCTTCTCTCATGTCCCCGCATGGGAGCTGGAGCTAACAAAGGGAGCTCATCCATGCTCTCCCCGAATTCGAACTGCTGACCTGTCGGTCTTCAGTCCTGCCAGCACAAGGGTTTAACCCACTGCGCCACCCTAACCCTTTACCAGAATATACATGCTAAGGCATGCCCATGGGTATACTGTTGCTATTGCCTCTTCATCCGAGTGTAGAAAAGTCTATTTAGAGCCTTTATGTCTGATATGAATAGTCTCCCACAAATTACAATTATCAACGCCTTTTTATGGTGACCTTTGCGCAAGAAACTGTAAGCAATAACAAGTTTCTTGATAATTTATTATTGTTTGGAAATGTTTGCTGGACAGATTGCAGAAACCTGAGCAGAGTAACTTCATATATGAATCAGCTGTCTGAGGCTAAAATTGCATGTGTTTAGACAACATTGATAACTGTTACCCCTATTCCTGTAATCCTGTTCATGATCACCGAAAATGAAACAATGACCCCTTGCCACACTTCCTCTTCTACTCAAAATCAAAGTGATTGAAGAACAGGAAACAAGTCTAATTTTCTTTGCCTTTTCCGTAAACACTCGCGGGAGTGGAGTTTGTCAACACTGTGTAGTAAAGAAGAAAATACTGAGTGTTACGTGCGGTGTGACATTTTAAGTTTTTTGTGCACTGACATAATATAATGTCATTTAATAAAGGCAAGGGTTTCAGGAATCCCAGCCAATTTCCCCAGAAAATGTTTTTTAACCATGGCATTTCCCTATGCTAGCTTGCTAGTTTTTAGGGTTTTGAGAGAAGAGAGGGCTTTCTCAGTGACTACTCCCAAATTACTGATCTCCCTTGTCCTTTTGCCAGCAGACTAACATCTTTTTATTCAGACAGACTTTTGGCAACTCATTGGCTACAGAAAAAGATCCTTTATGGGGTTCTTTTCTCTGATGTATTTTAAAATTGATTTTAATTTTGTTCTCTCCATACATTTACTTAGGTGTGTTTTAATATTATAAGTCAATTTAGCTTTGGGTTGCTATTAGCTATTCAGACTATGAACTGCCTTGAGTCTCAGGTCCATATACACTCAGTTATTATAACGCTATTATTCCACTTTAGTTGCCATGGTGCCGAGATGGCACAATGAGTTGAATCTTTGTGCCAGCTGGACTGCTGATCTGAAGGTTGGGTTGCTGACCTGAAGGTTGACGGTTCTATTCCGTGAGACAGGGTGAGCTCCTATCTGTCAGCTCTATCTTACGGGGACATGAGAGAAGCCTCCCAGCAGGATGGTAACACATCTGGGTGTCCTCTGGGCAATGTCTCTGTAGAGTGCCAATTCTCTCACTCCAGAAGCAACTTGCAGTATCTTCTCAAGTCACTTCTGACATGATTTTAAAAAAGTTGCCATGTTCCTGAGAATGATAGTTTGTGGAAGCGCATTTACAGTTCAGAGCCAGAATACTCCAGCGTTTATCAAATTACAAACTATGAGATTCCATGGCATAAAACTATGGGAGTTATATTGATACTATAGCAGTGGAATTCTGTAGTGTGAATGGGCCAGTCTTGGGAGATAGGTGGAGCATACATGAAATAAGGAAACATTATTGTGACCCAACACTGTGATTCTAATCAAAATTGCCTCCTAATCTTGTGGCTGTTAACATTTTTAAAAGCAGTCTCCCCCCCTCCCGAGCTTCAAAAAGAAAGGAAACCATGGCTCTGGGACCAGGCTTTCGTCCAGTAGTCCAATGCAATAAGTGTAGTTGGAATATGTGCAAAAACGACTGGAATGGCTTTTTACTATGACTTCAGTTTGCATGGTTTTAATAATGGTTTTAATATTTATATTGCTTTTTAATGTATGTTTTTAATGTATATGTCCATTTTATTATATTTCTGTTGATATGGCATCAAATTGATGTCGATTGTAAGGCTGCTTTGAGTCCCCTTTGGGGTGAGAAGGGCAGGATATAAATACAGTAAATAAATAAAAACTAGGACACTCTGTTCATCACAAATCTTCCATTCGGTCCTGGGAATATCACTTCATGCAACTGAATTGCATTCTGCCTACAGAGACAGGGACCACAATAAATCTGCAAGTCTTTAATATGCCACATTCCTCTACATTGTTTTTGCTATGAGAAACTAATGAGTCTCTCTCTCTCCCTCTCTCTCTCTCTCTGGAATCTGCAATGATATGATGGTATTTTATGAAGCTCTCACTGCATTGCCTTAACTGTATCCCAGTAGGGCAAAGCTCATGTTGTTCCAGTATTTTTTAAACTAAAAGTGGCCTGTCTAAGATCACTGTAAGATCACAGAACGGACACTAAGTAAAACTATCTTTTGTAGCCATATTGTTTGGTGAGTACATGTAGTGCTTTGCTAACCCTAATGTGCGATCATTCCATCATCATGCATATTTGTATTAGTTTTTTTTAATTCATAGAATTATGCTTCTCTTCAGATCAAGGCTATACCTGTTAAGCCAGTTATTTCTTAGTATTGCTTTGTGTACATATGTATATGTTGATATCCCCCTCCTACTATCTGTTGTTTTCAAAACACAGTGAAACTGTATGCCTTGAGGCTAAGTTTGTAAATTATACAAAGTGTGCTAATATTCGCAGTGCCACATATATGCACACTTCTTACAGTTCTAAAATTTTAAAATGAATAGATCTACAATTATATTTATTTCTTCATTTTAATACTTTTCATATTTACAGGATTCAGTGGGACTCTCCATCCATCTGCATTTTTACGTATTTTCTAGAATTTCACTTTTTGTTACTGGCCTATATACCCTACAAACACCAAGTCCCGCTTGATCTTGGAAGCAGGGTCAGGCTCCAGTTACAACTTGGATGGGACACTGCCAAAGAAAAACAAAGTGCTGTCGGCTATATTTCAAAGGAAGAACCTGGAAAAATAACTCTGAATATTCCTCATCTTTAAAAACTTATGATGAAATTTATGGGGAAACTATACGTCAACAGGTGACTTGAAGGCGTACACACACACCTTATACAGCCACACAAAGCCTACTGAGTCCCCTTCCACACAGCTGAATAAAATCCCACATTATCTGCTTTGAACTGGAATATATGGCAGTGTGGATTCAGATAACCCTGTTCAAAGCAAATATTCTGGATTTTCTGTCTTGATAGTCTGAAATATATGATTGTGTGGAAGAGCCCTGAGGCTAGCAGGCAGGAGGCATGAGCTTCAGGATTCAGTTATGCGGTGCTAAGCAACTGCCTATGAATGATACTTCTTTAATTTTTATTTTAAAGCTGGGAGATTCTAGAACCAGTAATTTTTTAAAAATCAACTTTTCCAAGCACTCCTGAATGTCTCTTAAAAAGGGAATGGAACATATAGAAATGTGGAGGGAGGTAAGGTATGCTGAATATTTTGTAAACATACCAGCTATAGCTGTGTGTGTTTTATGTATGATTTAAAGCGGGCATGGTCAAATTTGGACCCTCTAGGTGTTTTGGATTCCTACTCCCACAATTCCTGACAGCCTCAGGCCCCTTCCTTTTCCCCCTCAGCCGCTTAAGCTGTCAGTGGTCCATTAGGGAAAACAGCACTACCGCTCCTAAGACCATTTTTAAAATATTGTTACTGGGTGTCCTTTGTCGTATTCAAATGAACATTTTCCCAGTTCATACAATCCTGAAATTTGGGTTGCCTTCAAAGTATGTTTTTTTTTTTCAAAAGAGGAAGCATTTTGTAGGTGCCAATACATTTACATGTACTACTATCCCAAGTCATTTTTATTATCCTGCTCATCACCCAAAATAAATGAATTAAACATAAGAGAAATCTCAGGAACTTTTTACCAAGGTTTAAGAAGATTGTTTTAAAAAAAGAACCACATCTGCTCCAGAAATGCAAAAGAGATAGAGAAATACATAAATTCGTATTTAAATTTTAGTTAGCTGTAACTTGCTAAAGTTAGGATGGTCCAAGTGATCGTGAGGATGTTACATATGAGTTTAAAAAGGGATAGTGAAGAACACTGATAGGCAGATCGGTTCATTTTAAATGTCAGAAAATTCTGTAGATATTGTGGACTGACAGAAAGACAAACACATGGAGCCTAGAGCAAAACAGGTCTGAAATCATTCTAGAAGCCAAGGTGACTAAAATGAGGCTGTTGTATTCCGGCCACATCATAAGAAGGAAAAAAAAATACTATAATGCTTAGGAAACCAATGGGTAATAGGAAAAGAGGAAGATCACATTCTGGATGGATAGATGCAATGAAAAAGCGCCTGCAAAACCTCTGCAGGGTTGTTAAGGACAGAGCTTGGGGTGCATCTGCAGTAGAAATAATATAGTTTGATACTGTGTTGTCAAAGGCATTCATGGCCAGAATCATTGGGTTGCTGTGACTTTTCCAGGCTGCCTGGTCATGTTCCAGAAGCATTCTCTCCTGACATTTCACCCACATCTATGGCAGGCATCCTCAAAGGTTGTGAAGACTCACAGCAACCTAGTTTGATACTGTTTTAACTGTGATCACTCATTGCAACAAAATCATACAAGTTATAGTTTTACAAGATCTTTAGCCTTCTCTGGCCAAGAGTGCTGCTGCCTCACTAAACTGCAACCCTCATGATTCCATAGCATTGAGCCATGGCAGTTACAGCTGTGTCGAACTGCAACATTTTCTCATGGTAGATGCACTCCTACAGTGCAACCTTCATAGGGTTGCCATATGTCAAACTCAACTTGAAGGGAGTTAACAAAAGTTGCAGAAGGCACTCCAACAGAATGGGAATCATGTGGGCCATGGATTCAATATTATGTCCCTCATTTATTTCCCCTAGCTATCTTAAACCCAGCCCTGGGTTTCAGTTTGGACACGACTGATGTTGCCTTTAAAATGCCTCTGTAAAAAGAAGAGCGGGAGGAAACGAGGAAGAGAATAAAGAAGAAGAAAGAAAAAGGAGGGAACCTCATAGAAGCTACCGGGAAGTCAAGAAATCTTAAATTTTATTATCACTTACCTTCCCGCCCCCCCCCCCCCCCCCCGCTTTTCTCAACTCCTCACATTTTTTCCTGTACACTCTTTCTCTTGTCCCCCCCCCCCTCCTTTTACTTGCTCACTTTTTCTTCCTCTTTACTTCATATCCCTATTCTATACTCTATATATCTTTTGGATGTTTTAATGTAACTTAATTTTAAAAACTGTTTCTCTAATAAAGATTTTTTTTAAAAAAAAAAAGCCTCTGTTTCTGTGCATGTGCAGAAATACTTGCTTGCTTGCCAATTTGTGCATATATGAATCCTTGCTTTAATCTAAAAGGGTCTCCACCACCCTGGATTCCTACCTCTCACTGCTAAAGGCAAGTGCCAGGGCAGATCCCTAGTCCTGGTGGCCAAGGGCTCCCACACACAAAGGCACACCCAACCAAACATATGTGGGGAACCCTCTCCTAGTCAAGGCTGGCCCACAATCTGTAACCAGGGAGCAGGTTGGCAAACGTTGTGGCTGTCGAGACCATGCTTGGCAAGACCTGTCGCCCTTCCTTTCTCATCTGCTTTAGGCTGCCACCTCCGCTCTAATGGAGGGTGTGTGTGTGCACATGAACATCTATACCTCTTAAACTGTGGATCCTGACCAAACTGGGATCCCTTAGCTCAGTGGTTCCTAACCTGTGGCCCATGGACCATCAGTGGTCTGCAAGAACTAAAATATGGTCACTACCTCTGAGGATGCTTGCCATAGATGCAGGCGAAACGTCAGGAGAGAATGCCTCTACAACATGGCCATATAGCCCGAAAAAACCTACAACAACCCAGTGATTCTGGCCATGAAAGCCTTCGACAATACATTAAAATATAGTCCACGGCCTCACCGTTACTACACCGTTGCAACAAGAGCAAAATACTCTTATAATGCTGAGGCTTATTAAATATGGTTTTTTTATGGGCAAGCATATGGCGATTACTGGATGACATATGTTCTGTATCAGAAACTTGAGCTGATGTGGTCTATCTGATGCAATTTTCTGAATCGGCACCCCAAATAACCAAACCAAATCTGAAGTTGACCAAATACTTCATACTGATTTGTAACTAATGTTGGAGAGTGGTCCATGGTCAAGCAGTCCTTGAGCAAAAAAAGGTTGGGAACCAATATCTTTGAGACTTTTGGTACTACAGTAGAGTCTAGCTTATCCAACATAAATGGGCTGGCAGAACATTGGATAAGTGAAATGGTTGGATACTAAGGAGGAATTTTTAAAAAGCCCTATTTAACATCAAATTACATTATGATTTTACAAATTAAGCACCAAAACATTGACAGAAAAAGCAGTTCAGTACACAGCAACGTTATGTAGTAAGGACTGTGTTTACGAATTTAGCACCAAAACATTGCAATGTACTGAAACATTTGTGGATCTGGGAGGGGGGGCAGACTGCACTGGATTATACAGAACCTTGGATGAGTGAAGGTTGGATAAGCAATGTCAGAGAAGTGATCCTTGGTCAAAGTGGTCCCTGGTCAAAGAAAAAGTTTGGGAACCACTGCGATAGCTCAAGAGATGGGGTCATGAAACATTTTGCAAGAGTCAAAGCTTTCTAAACGCCGCCCATGAACACAAACCTGTGCACAACAACTGTGCAGTGTTTACAGCGGACTCTGGAAAATGCTTTGGCTGTGGTCAACAAAAGGAAAATAAATCAGCCTGTTTAGCAAGCTTTGCAAATGCTGGTTTGATGATTCAGTATACCTATTTTATATATACCTGGAGTCAAATAAATTTTGTCTGGGGTGGGAAGGGGTTGTGTGTGGAAAGAGTTGAAAAAGCCCTGATCTCCACTGCAGGATGAATGTAATTTGAGTGAGCCCACTTTCACTGCCATGGCTCAAGGGTAGGGAAGTCTAAACTTGGAGACTGCTCTTTTGCCTCTTCTGTCCAAGGGAATTTGTGACTCCCCCCAAAGGCGGATCCCCTAACTTTGAGCCAGTGCAGTGAAGGAATAGATGCATCTGGGTTCAACCCTGGAAAGCATAGAAGAGAGGTAGACTGGGTGGAGAAAGAATGGGGAGACTTTGGCCTGCCTTACCTGCGCCAGAAGCAGCAGCAGACGCAGCGCCCAGTCAGTCACATCTCTCCAGGAACAAATGCGGCGCAAGACGCACAGAGGCCACTCCTGAAGGCTCCAGATCCAGGCTTTCCCAGGCGCCTGTTCCCCCTTCCACACACCCCTTTGGTCCACGAGCGACTTGTTGCCCCGTCCAGGCAGAGGGCTGTCCCTTTTGCTGGCAGGGCTGGTCTACTTTGAATGCTCCTTTTCCGCTGCTACGGCCTCCTCCTCCTCCTCTTGCCTGTGTTTGTTGAATGTGCGGGAGAAGGAGGAAGGAGGGAGGAGGGAGGGGGTCGGAAAGCAGGAAGGAAGTTGTGAGCCTGTCTGGGGTTGAACTCAGCGGAACAAGTTCCTTTTCTTTCTTTCTTTTTACTTTTTTCCCCCCTTGACTCTTTTCTAGAGCTTGGCAGGACCGATGGAGGGAAGGAAATACTAACCAAAGAAGAAGAAAAAAAGTTTCCATTGTTAACTTCAGCTCTCCCATCTTTGTGGGTTAAAGATACATCCTCCCCCTTTTTTCCACTCCTCCCGCAGCAACTATGTATTTAATGCAGCTCGAACTGCAGTCTATGGTCAGTGTAGAGCAGGCCTGGGCAAACTTGGGCCCTCCAAGTGTTTTGGACTTCAACTCCCATCATTCCTAACAGCCTTGAAGTCCAAAACACTTGGAGGGCCCAGGTTTGCCCTTGCCTGGTGTAGACTCATATATGTTCGATCTGCATTAAATGTCAGTGTAGATGGGGCTTGTGACACTTGCCCAAGGTTACCCACTGGGCTTTTAATGGCCAAGATTTGAACCCTGGTCTCCAGAGTCATAGGCTGCATCTACACTGCCACCTCACACAGTTTCAGAATGCAGGTTTGAATTGGATTACCTGAGTCTACACCGCCATATAATCCAGTTCAGTGCAATTAGTATGCATTCTGAAACTTCACTGTATGGCAGTGTAGATCCAGCCATAGTCCACTAGAATCATAGAGTTGGAAGAGACCTTGTGGGCCATCCACTCCAACCCCCTGCCAAGAAGCAGGAAAATCGCATTTAAAGCACTCCTGACAGATGGCCATCCGGCCTCTGTTTAAAAGCCTACAAAGAAGTAGCCTCCACCACACTCCAGGGCAGAGTTCCACTGCTGAACAGCTCTCACAGAGTTAGTAAGTTATTCCTAATGTTCAGATGGAATCTCCTTTCTTGTAGCTTGAAACCATTGTTCTGCATCCTAGTCTCCAGGGCAGCAGAAAACAAGCTTGCTCCCTCCTCCCTTTGACATCCTCTCACATACTTATTCATGGCTATCATGTCTCCTCTCAGCCTTCTCTTCTTCAGGCTAAACATGTCCAGCTCTTTAAGCCGCTCCTCATAGGGCTTGTTCTCCAGACCCTTGATCATTTTAGTCGCCCTCCTCTGGACACATTCCAGCTTGTCAACATCTTCCTTCAATTGCAGTGCCCAGAATTGGAAACAGTATTCCAGATGTGGTCTGACCAAGGCAGAATAGAGGGGTAGCATGACTTCTCTGGATCTAGACACTAGACTCCTGTTGACGCAACCCAAAATCCCATTGGCTTTTTTGCCACTGCCTGACATTGTTAGCTCATGTTTAACTTGTCCACAAAGACTCCAATATTTTTTTTCGCCCATACTGTTCTTGAGCTAGGGGTCCCCCATTCTGTATCTTTGCATTTCATTTTTTTTATTTATTTTTTCTGCCTAAGTGGAGTATCTTGCATTTGTCACTGTTGAACTTCATTTTGTTAGTTTTGGCCCATCTCTGTAATCACTACACCCCACTGATTCCAAGTACAGCTAAGTTTCTCCTTAACAATGCCTTAACTATAGTCAGAGCCAGGAGAGGGACCGAGAATTTTAATTATATCACACTAGAGAAAAAAATCCATTTAAAATCCAGTTTCTTCCTCCTGCAGAATTCTGGGGTTTGTAGTTTAGTGAGGCTCTTAAAGGCTCCTGCCTAAACTACAAACCCCAGAATTCTGCAGGAAGCAGAAACCGGATTTTAAGTGGATTTTTTTTCTAGTGTGATGAGGCCTATAACAGGATTTCTTTGAGGAAAGTAACTTTTATGTCATCACAAGAAAGGCAGGGAGATGATAAGGGAATAGAGCCATAGGGAGAAAGGGATAACAAATTTATTATTAATAGTAGTAGTAGTATATGACTTTCCTAAGACCAACTTTGGGGAAATGTCTTTCTTGGATCACAGGTTTACAGGGTGCTTGAGAAAAAATTGGTAACTTTACTAAACTCTAGAATGCAGAATGCAAGTTAGACTTTTAAGATAGCTAGCATACTTTATTATCCCTTCCCCGTTGTTCTTGTAATGGCATAAAAGTTACTTTCCTCAAAGAATTCCCATTATAATAAAAACAACTGGGAGGTGTTGGCCTAAGTTGGTCTTAGGAAAGTCACTTACTACTAATAACAATAATATTAATAATTTTTAAAATGTTTGTTACCCATCTCTCCCTGTGGCTCTTATATTCCTTGTCTTCCCTGTGGTTACATAAAAGTGGCTTTTCTCAAAGAGATGCCTTTATAATAAAATTAGAATTTAGAAATGAAAAGCAAGCTAAAAGCAGTGGATCCCAACCTTTGATTCTCCAGGTGTTTTGGACTTCAGCTCCCACAATTCCTAACAGCTGATAAGTCCGAAACAACTGGAGGACCAAAGATTGGGAACCACTGCACTAAAGTTACAAATAATCACCCCCTCAAAGTGGAAACAAATTATGCAAAATTAACTCCTGTAGTGCAGTGCCTGGTGCCCATTCTGGTTCGTGGTCAGACTTGGGGTGAGCAAGGGGCAAAATGTGTTTTTATTCAGAGAGAGAGAGAGAGAAGCATAAGGAGACATTCACACATGATGCAAGTAGGCACTCTGTGAGACATTTACTTTGGCAAGTGCTGGCTTCAACCCAATCCAAATGGACCTGCATCCATTGATGTTATAATGACATAAGTTGGGAAGGCAAAGTTTACCCTTTCTAGAAATGAATCTTGTGATACCTCCCCCCCCCCCCCCCCCCGGCACTACTACTGTCATTATTAGCAGCCTGCTGCAGAAAGAAGTGAGATTTCAGTCCCTTCCACACAGCTGAATAAAATCCCACATTTTCTGCTTTGAACTGGAATATATGGCAATCGTTATTATAATTGTGGCATCAAATTGTTGCCAATTGTGAACCGCTCCAAGTCGCCTCTGGGCTGAGAGGGACGGTATATAAATGTGGCAAATAAATAAATTGTGGACTCAGATAACCTAGTTCAAAGCAGATATTGTGGGATTTTCTGCCTTGACATTCTGGGTTATATGGCTGTGTGGAAGGGCCCTTCATCTACCACTTTATTGGCTCAACTGGAAGCAACTGCAGCTTGGGTGCTGCTCCTTCAAAAGGTTCTCCTCATAATCATCCCATTTAAACTACAGATAACTGAAAAAAACCTTGGAACTGAATTTTCTTGATTTTCCTCATTCCTTCTTATACATTTTATTTCTATTATTGCATCTTTTGCAATACACTAGGACTTTCAGCTGAGCAAACCTCAGAAAAGCTGCATTTGGACTACAGCTCCCAGAATTTCCCAACCTACATGGTTATTATTTATTATTAGAAGAAAGGAGCAAAAAGAGAGGCTGGGTGTAAGAGACCAAGTTTAAATGTAGAAATTGGATTTTTCTTTAATCTTTTTTTTTGTTCCGGAGGAACTAATGTGTAACCAGAGTTTGTAATTTTGGACTGTACTGGTCAGAATCCACTTGGTGGAGGATTCTAGGAACTGTGGTTCACATCAGTAAGCTTTCCAAGCTTTGAGTGTTATCATGTGCGGACCAGCTTCATATGCCTGATGCTCACCAAGTGGCCTTGGGTCCCTTCCACACAGCTGAATAAAATCCCACATTATCTGCTTTGAACTGGAATATATGGTATTGTGGACTTAGATGACCCAGTTCAAAGCAGATGTTGTGGGATTTTCTTCCTCTACATTCTGGGTTATATGGCTGTGTGGAAGGGCTCTTGGATTCAGTTCATATCTTTCAGCCTAATCTATTTCACATGGTTGTTGTGAAGGCAGAAGGAAGAAATATCTCCTTGGAGTTAGCGCATGATTTAAAAATTACATGATAAAAATATGTTTCTTCCATTTCCATTTTTAGTTTCTTCTGTATTTGGAGCAAGCCGTTGGGTGGAAGGGTGATTTTGACCTATCGAGCCTTTCAAACCACAAGGCCTGCACAACCGAAAGACAGCACATAATACTGTTAGCATGAAAACAGGAAGTGCAAATCATTCACACTTGCGCTGTCATTGCTTATTTGTAACATCAAAATTGCCTGATCAGCGACTGCCCTTTTGAGCTTACTTGTCAGTGTCTAGTCTTGAGCATTTTACAGAAGAGCAGTGACAGCTTCTTGTTTCAACTTGCCCTTAATGCCCGGGGTCAAGTATACAGAACATTCTTCTGTTTTACATTGATGCTTTGTTTATTTTAATGGTTACTGGACTGCTGTCAAAGTAAGTTTTGCCTCTGGTGAGGTCTCAATAAGTGTGGTGTTCTTTCTCAAAATGTCAACCATTGTCAGATCTGTCAAATTCAGGTGTCACAGCTGTCCTTTCCATTGGCAACAGGATCTGGGTTCACCCACATTGTAGCCTCTTGCTCATTGACGCAGCTGAACAAGACAGTGTTGTCATTGGCATGAGACTCAAGAACAGCCCAACAACTGGGCTGCCAAAGGCAAATGATACCAAATCATTGCCTGCTGTATTATTTGCAACTTGAGGCAGAACATTTCACCAGATCCTTTTCTTTCTCATACATAACAAAACAATCAAGATATCATTTTAATAAGTTACATTACTAATGGCAATCTTTCATTATACCCAAATTAGCTGCCTAGAATAGGGCAGCCATCTTACATTGCCTGATATGGCCAAGAAGAATTTTGCAAACTCTTCTAAAACCAGGGTTCAGTCCTCTCCACAATTGCCCAGGAGTTCCACTGAATTCTGTAGAATTTGTTTCTGAGTCAGTAGAGAATTACTCTGTAAATTCCACATTACTTATTCTTCTTTTTAACTCCTTATTTTAACAAAAAAAGTTTCTCTTTTAACTTGTGCTTTTAATAATATATACATTAACTGAAATGAAATACTAGAATATAGAATATAGCATTTTTCCGAATGAAGCAGAGAGTGTTTGAGGACTGGGGACATCTGTAGGGATACCAAGATGCTTGTTTTTAAAGCTATTGTCTTCCCAACCCTGCTATATGCTTGCGAGACGTGGACTGTCTACAGACGTCACATGCAACTCCTAGAACAATTCCATCAGTGTGGCCTCTGAAAAATCCTGCAAATCTCTTGGGAAGACAAACAGACAAATGTCAGCATGCTAGAAGAAGCAAAGGCAATCAGCACTGAAGCAATGGTCCTCTGCCATCAACTCCGCTGGACCAGCTACGTTGTCCGGATGCCCGACCACCGTCTCCCAAAGCAGCTGCTCTGCTCCAAACTCAAGAATGGAAAACGGAATGTTGGAGGACAGGAAAAGAGATTTAAGGATGGGCTCAAAGCCAACCTTAAAAACTCTGGCATAGACACTGAGAACTGGGAAGCCCTGGCCTTTGAGCGCTCCAGCTGGAGGTCAGCTGTGACCAGCGGTGCTGTAGAATTTGAAGAGGCACGAAAGGAAGGTGAAAGAGAGAAATATCCCAAGAGGAAGCCGTGTCAAGCCAACCCTGTAGCTGAAGATAAAATGAAAATGTTACTTAGTATGAGAAATCTATGGACTGACTGTTTTAATTGCTATAATTGCTGTTTACTTGTTTTATCCATTGTTATGTTTATGTTGGCATCGAATTGTGCCTTTTGTAAGCCGCCCTGAGTCCCCCCTCGGGGGTTGAGAAGGGCGGGGTAGAAATGCGCGAAATAATAATAATAATAATAATAATATAGCAATAGCTATAGCTATAGGTTTGATCCAGATTAGTACCTGCTAACATCAGCCCCATCTGCACTGTCATATAATGCAGTTTCAAATTTGATTGTATGTTCAGTATAGATTCATATAAAGCAGTTGAATGCAGTTCAACTGCATTATCTGCCTGGTAGTATACATGGGGTCACCAAAAGGGCTGATTTGGGTTATAGGTTGCAATTCTAAAGTCCTATTTAGTTTTCTTTTGCAGAGATGTACATAGGGTTATGGTGTTAAAAACTGTGATGAGTTGTAAGCATGGCTTACAACTCAGCATTACAACTCAGCATTATGACTTCCTTCCTCACAAGAAGCAGAAAAAGTGCTATAAGCAGCAGGAGTCAAAGGGTATCACTTTCCCACCGTCAGAGTTAGAACTGAAATCAATAGAAACTGGTTCCAAGTATTATGTTTAAGGCTGAATTAAAATAGATACTTAAATTTTTATTTCAAATGTGGGTGCAGAGAAGAGGGGGGAATTTGATTAATATTTATTTATTTAAATTACATTGTATAGTACAGTGGTTCCTAATTTTTTTTCACCAGGGAGCATTTGACCAAGGACAACTTGACCAGGGACCATTTTGACCATTTTGACCAGGGAACACTTTGACCAGGGGCCACTCGACCAGGGACCACTTTGTCTAGGGACCAGTCTCCAACATTAGTACCAAAAGGGTTACAAATCAGTTTTTGTTTAGTTATTTGGGGTGCTGATTCAGAAAATTGCATTGGATAGACCACATCAACTCTAGTTTCTGATACAGAACATATACCACCCAGTAGTCGCCATCTGTTAGCCCACAAAAAACTATATTTAATAATCTAGAGCTGATGTGGTTTATCCAATGTATTTTTCTGAATCCGCACCCCATGACAACAGGAGGCTTGTTGTCGTGGCTTTCATGGGTAGTCAGCCTCTCCCCTTCCGACATCCCCATTACCTCAGCACTATAAGGGTTTCACGAGATCAGTCTCTCTCATTGACCGGTGTAGTAACAATGAGGCCACAGACCATATTTTAGTTCTTGGGGACTACTGCTGGACCACAGGTTGGGAACCACAGGTATAGTAGAATCATTGTACATGCTGTCTAAACTGGCTTTTAGCGTACTCCACTATGAGTTTCACATGCATTTATATAGCAGAAAGGATAACAGTGGTTCAACATTCACTACAGCTTTCAACTGAGTGCTATGCTACTGGAAATGACAACCGGAATGAATTACGACTACGAGTTTGACTATGATTCCATAATATGACGGAGCGGATTTTTAGTGTAATTTAGATGTTATGTATTAGTGATGTTAGTTTGTTGTCCGGATTCTTTGTAAAGTGTCTTTTTTGTCTTTTTGTATTGTACACCGCCACGAGTCGCCCTAGGGCTGAGAGCGGCGGTTAATAAATGCAAGAAATAAATAAATAAATAATACAGTGAAATCTCGCTTATCCAACATAAATGGGCCGGCAGAACGTTGGATAAGTAAAAATGTTGGATAATAAGGAGGGATTAAGGAAAAGCCTATTACACATCAAATTACATTATGATTTCACAAATTAAGCACAAAAACATCATGTTTTACAACAAATGGATAGAAAAAGTAGTTTAGTACACAGTAAGGTTATGTAGTAATTACTGTATTCATGAATTTAGCACCAAAACATTGCAATGTATTGAAACAGCTGTGGATCTGGACAGGAGGCAGATTGCGTTGGATAATACAGAAAATTGGATGAGCGAAGGTTGGATAAGTGAGGCTCTACTGTATTAAGAATGGTTGGAAACATTTCTGTTTTTTAACCTGAGCACTTTTATTCTAATAGAATATGACAGCATACCATACTTGGACAGCTTTGCACTTGTTTTAGTTTGTTGTAACAAGGAAAAAGAGGAGGGGTGTTTTATTCTTTTAGTCTCTAAACGTAGCGCAGGAGGTCATTGTCTCCTCCCCTATCATTTATTTTTTGGGACTATTCCCCCAACTTTTATTTTGTAACCCACAATAGATGTATGATTTGTGACATTGTTGAGATAATCCACAGCACCTTTTTAGGGATACGTTGAGCAGGAAGTCACAGGAAATGCTGCAAAAGTTTCCACTCTGAGCTGAGTGGCTTATACTTTAAAAAAAAAGATGTATTGTGGGCTTTGGGAGGAACCAGCTTTATACTTTTAGAGACAAAAAGAAAAAGGTAGAAACTTGATGTACTTCACGATCCAAGTCACAGAAACCCAGAGGATCTGTTCATTAGATATGGTAAAGATTTAATAGAATACATATGCTATAAAAAGTTTTTTTTATCTCAGGCATTCAATTTTGTGAAAAGGAAAAACAGCTTTGGAAATGTTGAGCAGATGTTAATAAATGGATACATCTGGGTTGTTATTATTAATCTTGAAAAGCTAAAGCATTAGAGATATGAAAATAGCCTTAAAGGAGGTTGCTAGCCAGCAGTTTATTTATGCTCTGTATACAGTACTTCTTATTGCCATGCAACGTATTACAAAAGCCAGCGCGCCTGTGATTTGAAATTATTGCTGCATGTGTTCTGTTTTTCATTGCAAAGGACTTTCCCTTAAATGTCAGGCAATAATTTTGAGTGATGAAGCCTTGGGAGAAAGTGCAGCATCTCCTTGTAAAGCACTGGAAACAGGGGAAAAAACTAATGGGAAGTCACAGACTCCTGAACAGGGCCACAGTCCTGAGCTCATGCACATGAAAAATATATGTTTGCTAAGAAGCAGAGCTATATAGGGTTAGTGTTTACTTTACAGTGAATGCAAGCAATATATGGATTCCTTATGTATCTGAGGGCCAGACTTGTGAAAATAGGGAAACACCCTTTTGCATTTCACTCTGATCCCACATCCACAACAGTGCAATTGTGCATACTTTTGTGGGATCTGAATATTGGACAGTACATTTTCATTCAAAAGAGTTCTCACTTACTTATCTTAGGCAATCCTTCGTTGTCCAAATACGATGGCCTTCCAAGTTTAGTGTCTTAGCGTTGGGTACATAGGTGACTGTGGAGCCCTATTCTTGATCCGCATGTTCTTCCATAGTGAGGGCGTCAGTTTCTGTTGCAAATTGGAACGTTGGGCCTACAAATGCTGAAGAAAGAAGTCCATCAAAGTTGGTTGTTGATGGTTAAAGCTGACCATGCTGTAATAGCATTGGGATGGAAGGATAAAAAAATGGACAATGGACAGATGGAACGAAAACACTTATGAATAAGTACAATTGGATATTATAGGAATAATACAACATGATATACCATGGTCTATAAAAATACAAAGAATCAAAGAGAACTGGTTAAGATATGTGAAATGGGTTGAAGAAGGGAACGCTAATGATCAGATAAAGGAAAAAATGAACAGAATCCTGGACTGGTTGCACTTAAAAATGCTTTGTTGTAAAGTTGGGGGGAGGAAAAAAGGGGGCGGCAAAAAATGTAATGGTTTATGGATGTATATAAAGTAAGTTTGTTTCGGTTGATTAGATGGATACCATTACAATAAAAACATTTTTTTTAAGTAAGGGCATCAGTTTCTAGGTGGAAGGTGGATCTGGTCAGGGATAACTTGATGCACCTTCCCCTTCACATGTTTCTCCCTTTTTGCCCTCCATTCGTATCTCTTTGAATTCCGCAGCACTGCTGGTCACAGCTGACCTCCAGTTAGAGTGCTCAAGGACCAGGGCTTCCCAGTTCTCAGTGTCTATGTCACAATTTTAAGGTTGGCTTTAAGCCCATCTTTAATTCTCTTTTCCTGTCCACCAGCATTCCATTTTCATTCTTGAATTGGGAGTATAGTAACTGCTTTGGGAGTTGGTGATTGGGCATTTGGACAATGCAGCCAATCCAATGGAGTTGATGATGTAGTGGTCTTTGCTTCTTCCAGTACACTGACATTTGTCTGCCTATCTTCCCAAGAGATTTGCAGGATTTTCGGTGGCAATGCTGAACAAATTGTTCCAGGAGTTGAGTGTGATGTCTGTAAACAGTCCATGTTTCGCAGGTGTATAGCAGGGTTGGGAGGACAGTAGCTTTATAAACAAGTACCTTGGTTTCCCTATGTCCCAATCCCCAGACACCCTCTGCTTCATTCAGAGAAATGCTGCACTTGCAGAGCTCAGGTGGTGTAGTTCAGTGTCAATGCTGACTCTTGTGGAGAGGTGGCTGCCAAGGTAGTGGAAATGGTCAACTTTTTCTAATATTACACCATTAATCTGTATTTCTCAGTTACATACAATAATGCAAAAATGTTCTAGTATGTGTAACAAAAAACTGGAAAATAAAAACAGGAAAGAAGGGGAAATGCTGACATAAATTGTAAGTTACTGTCACTAGTGACCAAATACCCCAATATAAGCCAATTTGTAAATTTGGTCTATACAGTAGGCCATCCAGTTTTGTGAGAATTAGGGATAGAGAACCCCTGTGAAAATGGGGAAACTGTGCATTAAAAAAACAACTTTAAGGTGAGAGAAATATCTCCAGGGTTCTCCAAAGTGATGCTATGGTGGAGTCTGATCATAAGGTTCCTAGAGGACCTAGAAATACCCAGAGAGAACATGTTCATCACATCTGCAAAAGTTAAACCTGCAAATTTGGATCTGCTTTGGTCAGAGCTCACCTGGAATAGTATTCAAGGAGGATATTGACAAGCTAGAACATGTTCAGAGAAGGGTGACCAAAATTATCAAAGGTTTAGAAACCAAATCCTACAAGGAATGGCTTGGGGAGCTGGGAATGTTTAGCTTGGAGAAAAGAAGGCTGAGAGTGGAATACCAGTTATGATTCAATATTGGAAAGGACATCACACTGACGGGAGGGGGTTGTTTTTCCTGCTCTGGAAACTAAGACATGGAGCAATGGATTCAAATTGCAGGATAAAAGATTCCACTTAAACATTAGGAAGAACTTCCTGACATAAGAGTTGTTCAGCATTGGAATATACTGGGATTTTAAAGCAGAAGCTGGATGGCCATCTGTTGGGTGCTTTGATAGTATGTTCCTGCATGGCAAGGGGTTGAACTGAATGGCCTTTGTGGTTTTTTCCAACTCTTATGATTCTATGAATTGTTGCAAGCGTTCATTTTTAATATCTGCCACAGGAGGGAGTAATCCAGAGGTTTGGGCTGAAATATCACCAATATGCTGGCATCAATTCTACCAGTGGTAGAAGCCTTGAACCAGTGTTTTGAAGCTGTTTGGGACCAAGGCCCCATCTAAACTGACATATAATCCAGTTTCTGAATCTCTATTATCTGCTTTGAACTGGATTATATGGCAGTGTAGGCTCATATAATCCAGTTCAAAGCAGATAACCTGGATTTAGAAATTGGATTATACAGCAGTGGAGATCCAAGCCTGAGCAAATGTGAAAAATCTGGGTCTTCATCCCAACATGAGATACTATGAGTGGGCAAAGAACTACTCTAGTTAGTCATAGAGAGGGTTGCACTTTCTCTAACAGACAAAGTTTGCAGTTTAGGCATTTTCCCAGACTTGACACATATGATGAGGAAGGTTCATGTAGTGCTGCTGACCAGAAGTGTTCACTATTTGCCTAAAATGATATCTTTAACTCAGCCTTTACTCGGTTACTAATGACACTGATGTAAGTAGGGGGACTACAGAGGTTGTGAGGCCAGACCTCACAACCTCTTAGGATGCCTGCCATAGATGTAGGTGAAATGTCAGGAGAGAATGCTTCTAGAATATGGCCACATAGCCCGAAAAACCTACAACATCACCATATAGCCCGAAAAACCTACAACCTATCTTCGACAACTTTATTCTTATACCCTGCAATCATCTCCCCAAAGAGATTCGGGGCGGCTTACATTTGGGACAAAATGCCCGCAATAAAACTACAAAACAATTCATCAAAGCAAAAATACAATTAAAATAAAGACAAAGTTAAATATAACAATCCAGATAAAATCACAATTCAATAAAACAAGAGTATAAACAGCAGCAGTGTCAATCAAAACAATACTCAACAAAACCAACTGCCATTAATACAATGGGCGTGACCAGGCTATAAAATGGCCAGGTATGGGGTAGTGCAAGCAGCATATCATAGGATCAGATATTGGATGAAGTTCAGTGAAAAAAATATTATTAGGGAACCAAGGAACTGGGCATTTATAACTAGGCATTCTCAAATGCAATCTAGATGGGATCTTGTGCCTTTTAAACATTTTGACCTTTAATATTTTTATATTATTAGAACTTGGCTTAATTTATATATTGCTTCAGGCTGCCTTGTAAGGCAGGTTTTCAATAAGAGAAGATATAAATAATTGATTGATCAGATAGTTAGATGCCTTTAATAAATATCTTTCAGCTTTCTTTCAAATAAAACAAGATGGGAAGCTGTGTGTATACAAAAGGGTTGTTACAGAATTATTAGATATGAAGCTGAACTATAACGGCTTACATTGGCAATATATTTGGTCCTTATATGTGCAACAGATTTTGCATCCCCGTGTTAGCAACCTGGCAATTTATTGTTGAAGGCTTTCATGGCCGGAATCACTGGGTAGTTGTAGCTCATAATAGCTCTTAAAGGATGCACAATTGAGTCAAAAGCTGTAATCTAACATGGGAGCCAGCAACAAATAATTTAGGGTATGATTCATGGAAGCATCTGAGCATAAGCATTACACTTTGAAAATCAAAACAACTCCATCAAAAGAAGACAATGCAGTTAAACAAGAAACATACTGCAGTTCAATGTACCATTTAACAGAAGAAGGTACAATCTGACCTTCACATGTGTCCTTTCTCCAGACTCTGAAACTTAAGTCAGAGATGTGAGTATGAAATCCAGAAACAGATTTTCCATACTTGGCATTTGGTTTAACTAGTTCTTCTAAGTTGGAGAGAAATTTTACAAACAGTATTCAGACTGTGTTATCGAAGGCTTTCGTGCCTGGAATCATTGGGTTGCTCGGAGTTTTCCGGGCTGTATGGCCATGTTCCAGAAGCATTCTCTCCTGATGTTTTGCCCACTTCTATGGCAGACATCCTCAGAGGTTGTGAGTTCTGTTGGAAACTAGGCAAGCAGGGCTTATATAGCTGTGGAATGTCTGTTTGAGGCAAGTGTGAAAGTTGCAATTGACCACCTTGATTAACATGTAATGGCCTTGCCTCTTCAAAGCCTGGCTGATTGCTGCCTGGAGGGATTCTTTGCGGGGAGGTTTTAACTGGCCCTGATTTGATTCTTGTCTGGAATTCCCTTGTGAATGTTGCACTTTATTTAAGGTTCCAATTTTAGAGTTGTTTTTTTTAAATACTGGTAACCATATTTTGTTCATTTTCATGGTTTTCTCTTTCAGACTACACAGTGAAGTCATTGAAATCCATAAGCATGTGGACAATTTCAACAGAAAGGAGGAAACCATAAATGGGCTAGTACAGTTAAATTGGAATCACAGTAAATTTGCAATGTGAAAGGAACTAAGACTTCAATAGAAACATTTCTTAGATCTTTGCTGTTAGTTTGGTACTTGAAATGTTGTGGTTGCTGGGAGATACACAATCTCATACTTTTGATTCGTAAGGCCTATGTGGGAAGGAGGATCAGTGTCCTTAAAAGACACTTTGAACTTGTTCCATATTTCTGTTAGTGCCGAGGTTTACATTTTTATCATTGTGTTGCCAAGCAGAGGGACAAGGTACAGCTATAGAGTAATTCAGTCATAATTAATAAGGTTATCTTTGTAGATTATTGCACTATAATGGGCTGGATTTACCATAAAGGCAAAGTGGGATAGCTGCCCCATGCAGAAAGTGTGGATTGTCACATAAAAGGTTGCAAATGTTCTGATATTTAATTGGCTGTTATTATATTTCCACTATTAGTGATGAGAAATTGGAAATTATCACTATTAGTGATGAGATGAAATGGAGCCCCAGTGGCGCACTGAGTTAAACCGCTGAGCTGCTAAACTTGTTGACTGGAAGGTTGCAGGTTCGAATCCGGAGAGTGGTGAGAGCTCCCGCTGTCAGCCCCAGTTTCTGCCAACCTAGCAGTTCAAAAACATGCAAATGTGAGTAAATCAATAGGTACCATTTCGGCGGGAAAGTAACGGCGCTCCATGCAGTCATGCTGCCCACATGACCTTGGAGGTGTCTACGGACAACGCCGGCTCTTCGGCTTAGAAATGGAGATGAGCACCAACCCCCAGAGTCGGACAAAACTGGACTTAATGTCAGGGGAAAACCTTTACCTTTACTATTAGTGATGAGAAGGAGGGATTTTCTTCCTCCTGTGTCAAAACAACTTGGCTGATTTCAGGTACAGTGTTTCATGATAAGCAGAGTTTCTATTTACTTTGCTACTTTGGCCACAAAAATAAAATCTTGGACAGGACTGTAGTCCAGCACTGCCTGGAAAGCTTTAGATTGCTGAAAGATTGAATGAACTTGAAAACATACACTCACAATCGAAGAATGTAATTTACTGTTAAAATCAACCTTTTACGGGAGGACTACAGAATGCTGACAGATGAATGACGGAAGAAGCAGCAATAAGCGGAAAGCTGGAGATAGTTCCACGATTTAACTTTATGGGAATTTTATTAGGGAAAAATGGACAGGTCCTGCCAATTGGATGACATTTTCTCCTTTTCATTTAACAAATGCAATGTTCCCGCACTTCCTAAGATCCAAAGCTTAGCAGGATCTGCCCTTTGTGGGTGGGAAAGTGAGGGGAAATTACACACACAGAGCATTGGAAGAGCAGTATAGACCTGGACAGATCACTGGGAAAAGAACAACATGTACTCTTTTCTTTCCAAACCTTTAATGGAAAGAAGATTTTGCTAAAAAGGTGGCATAGTCTGAAATATCATGGAAGGCGGGACTGAGCATCTTGAGATTTCTTGTTGGGTGTAAAGCTTGTAAAATGAAGCAGTCTTCAAAGGCATAGAGAGAGCTTCTTCTACAAAATCCCAGCTATTTTTCCCAGCCTCTCGCTTTCTTCTGTTTCATTAAGTGACCTTTCCACAAGAGGATCATATGCTGTGCCGCCTTGTACACAAAATCTAAAAACCACAGAAGCAGCCAAATCCAAAAAACAACAATCCAAGTTGACTTCAGCGCATGCCTGGCAGAATTGGTCAAGTTTCATGTGACTTTTTGAATGCATGGCATTATGCAAAATGTCTCATTCTTTTGTGGCATTTCGGAGGGTATATGAATTAATTCAAAATTCTTTCCAAAACGTATTATGTTCTTTTTAATTCTGAGATTTACTTCAATTAGAAGAGAGAGAGAGAGTTTTGTGCTGCATTTTCATTAATTGTGATTTTGATTATTCTCAAACATTTATAATGACAAATAATTTACTTTCTGGCTAGCAAATGACCAACTTGGGAAGTTTTTAAAATAGGAAACAGAAATTATTGTAGTTTATTCTGCTTGATGTTTATTGAAACACAGGATAAAGGCATTACATAATGTAAACTGAGCCCAGTAGCAGATTTAAAGGCTATTGCCATAAATCTGTTTCAGTATGAAAAAATATAGAGGAATCGTGTACTGTGTTCCCTCACTTATTGCGGGTGTTACATTCCCGGACCACCCGTGAAAAGTGAAAATCTGCGAAGTAGGGGCGCTATATATGTATATCGCATTCCGAGGGTGAGGCAGAAGTGAAGAGAGATTTAAAGGAACTGCACACTTTTGGGTTTGTTTGGTTAGCTATCTCTGCGTTGCTTTGCAATCTCACTTGATTGACTGCCTCTCTCCCAAGGGCGAAGGTGAAACGCCCTTCCACACTCCATCATTGCCAGGAGGCAGGACTAGAACGCCGCTCTGGGCAACGGCAACCATTCATAAACTGAGAGGCCAAAAACCACGAGTCAGCAAGTCCACGAAAAGTGAATCGCAAAATAGTGAGGGAACACTGCAGTACTGTTGACACTAATAGAAGAAAGCATATATGAGATGGACTAGAATCCATGCAAGCTACACACTTTTATGATATCTTTGGATCTACCAGTAATAATGTTAATCTATCACCATCATGGCATCAAATGATGGAACAAATCCCTATTCCTTGCAACCCTTCCATCTCCCTTTCTTTCTTAATGGAACTTACTCCCAGATAAACATTCATATACAGGCAGTCCCTGAGTTACAAACATCCAACTTAAAAATTACTCACAGTTAAGAATGGGGGTGAGACAACAGGAAGTAGAAAAATCTATCCCTCAGAAGGGAAATTCACTCCTGAAAGAGTTATCATGGGGAAAAGGTGTCTCCACTGAAGCTATTACAGGAGTGGTTCTCAACCTTCCTAATGCCACTTCATGCCATTCCTCATGTTGTGGTGACCCCCAACCATAAAATTATTTTCGTTGCTTCTTCATAACTGCAATTTTGCTACTGTTATGAATTGTAATGTAAATCTCTAATATGCACACAGAACTCCCATGACCAACAGAAAATACTAGAAGCGTTTGGTGGGCATTGACCTTGCATTTTGGTGTTGTAGTTCACCTACATCCAGAGAGCACTGTGGACTCAAAACAGACTTGACATTTGGAAGTTGTAGTTGCTGGGATTAATAGTTCACTTACAATCAAAGAGCATTCCGAACCCCACCAATGATAGAATTGGGTCAAATTTCCCACACAGAACCCCCATGACTAACAGAAAATACTGTGTTTTCTGGTGGTCTTTGGTGACCCCCCCCCCCGGTCACCTCGCGACCCCCAGTTTGAGAAACACTGTATTATAGGGACAGAAAGTGAAGTAAAATCTTCTGTAGATAGATAGATAGATATGATGTCTATATATATCAACACTTTAAAATGTACCTGTTCCGACTTACAAATTCAGCTTTAAAACAAACCTACAGAACCTTTCTGGTTTTTAACTTGGGGACTGCCTGTATATGTATGAGAGAATGATTATCTGGGAGTGAATTCCATTTATATAATGCATATACCGATAGTCCCCAAGTTTGAGGTTCTGTAGGTTTGTTCTTGAATGTGGATGTAAGTCAGAACAGGTACATTTTTAGAGTGTAACTACAGCAAAAATATAAATATTTTTAGATTTTCAACTCAGTATCTTTCCATTATCTACATTAATGTGACAGTTGTGGCATAGCAGATTGGTGTGACAAAGTCCATAGTTTTGAATTTTGGTTAGCCACATCAGGGATCTGTGTAAGAAGTGGAAGAAAACATTCATTAGTAACTACTTAGCAATGGCAGCTGGTTACCTATACCACAGAAACCAACTGAATCGGTACTAGGGTCAGCATTGCATCAGCAACTTCCCATACCCTGAGATTTGCAGGCCAAAATGTGAAAAGAGAAAGGGGGCCTTATGTAATACCCACAAAATTATCTGCAAGCATGTCTACACACACGCAAAAGCTAAGACACTGAAGCTATTACAGCAGTGGTTCTCAACCTTCCTAATGCCACGGCCCCTTAATACAGTTCCTCATGTTGTGGTGACCCCCAACCATAAAATTATTTTTGTTGGTACTTCATAACTACAATTTTGCTAAGACAGCCAATGTGCACTATCTGCATATCATTGTTAGCAAACATTATGTTCAGAATGTAGATGGTCCAAAAAACCTAGTGCTATGCAGGCTGTTCTTCTCTAAACATCTCATACAGGATCAGTAGACTTTGCCAAAAGTTTATGGGAGCATATAAACTGCAGCTGCATCTATATGCTCAACCTTGATTTTTGCAGAGGAACATTACATTTAAGTCTCCAGGAAACTCATTCCAAAACAAGCGAATCCTTGTGAAATGCTTGGCTTCTGGGGCTGCTCTTAGCACTTAACAGAAGTGGGATGAGCAGAATACACATATAATTTCTGCAATAGCTGTCAGGCCAGTGTTCTCCTGCACTTCTTGTTCTGAGTCTGAAAAAGTTCATTTGGGGTTTTTTTGTCTGAAGAAGTAATTCTGCCAGCTTCGGTGCCTTATGTCACCTTTGATCTAACGCAGTGGTTCCCAACCTGTGGGCCGCACAACCTAAAATAAGGTCCGCGGCTCTGGGTGATTAAATAGGGTTTTCTGTGGGCAAGAAGATGACGACTACTGGATGGCATATCTTCTGTACCAGAAACTAAGTTGACCAAAAACTGATTCGTAACCCTTTTGGTACTAATGTTGGAGAGTGGTCCCTGTCAAAGTGGTTCCTGGTCAAAAAATGTTGGGAACCACTGATCTAATTGGGGGGGGGGGGGGGGAGGAAGATTGTTATCAATAGAACTGGAAAACAAAATGAGGTATTTTGTTATGCTAAAAGAATTGGCTGCACTAAAATATTTTTTTGATTTCCACTGAGGAGGCAGATTTTTTTTCTTTTTTTCTGATAAAACAAGAGGCTGTTGCTTTGGTTACCAGTCTGCTGGGCACAACAATTATCCAGCCGGCAAGGAGCACCCCACTTTACTCCACCTACTCACCCATTGCTTGTCTCATATCCTAAGAGGGAAAGCAAAGGCAGATGCTATTCCTTCTGTTCAGACAGATTGTAACTGTACAGGTTGCACTCTTGGCGGGAGCCAACTTGTACAGTCAGCAATGAGTAATGCATTGTGCTCACAACACATGGCATGAACTGTGGGAGCTGTGGATATCTAATTTCAACCCCCAGCATTTGGTATATTGATATAAACATAGATAGATCTATGTCAGGGAATAGATTTTCAAAGATATGTAAATGCATTTGTGTACCTCTCATTGTGAGATCCAGCGTGGTGTAGTTGTATGAGCATTACACTATTATGACTCTGGAGGCTAGGGTTTGAAAATTCACTGAGTGACCTTGGGTATATCACACACTCCCAAGCCTAGAAAACCCTGTGATATGTTCACTTTAGGAGCGACATACGTCAGAAACAACTTGAAGACACATCACTACCAGCAATCTGGTCGGGGTCTAAAAATATTGGCTGCCATGAGACAAAAGGAGCTCACCTTTGTCTATCATAAGAAATAAATGACATTTGAAAAAATATGTAAGTAGGGAAAAAGGAACAATTACAATGATTTAAAAATAAATGTATATTTTTTTCAGATTTTGGATTTTAATGCTATATTAAGATGTTTTAATTCTATATTTTAATTTTATATGTCTGTTTATGTTCTGTGTTTAATATGATTTTAAGGTTTAATGTATAGTTAAGGTTTAATGTATTGTATATACGTTGGTATTGAATTTTGCCATTATTTATTTATTTTGTACATTTGTACCCCATCCTTCTCATTCTTGAGGGGGGACTCAGGGCGGCTTCACAACAGGCACTCGTTCAGTGCCATCCACATTCATGAAAATACATTTAAAACAATTCATTAAAACGTTACATTTTAAACAATACTTGTTTTACACCACTTTGAGTCTCCCCCAGGGGTAAGAAAAGCAGTATATAAATGCACTAAATAAATAAATGAATAAATATTTTAAAGTAATTACAGTATACAGATATTGTACATATTACAGATTGTTATAATTGAATTTTTACATATTTTTCAAATTTGAAATAAATGGTGGATTGGGTTGCTGTGAGTTTTCCATGCTGTGTGACCATGTTCCAGAAGCATTCTCTCCTGATGTTGCACCTGCATCTATGGCAGGCATCCTCAGAGGTTGTGAGGTCTGTTGGAAACTAGGCAAGTGAGGTTTATTTATCTGCGGAATGTCCAGGGTGGGAGAAAGAACTCTTGTCTGTTTGAGGCAAGAGTTGGCCACCTTGATTAGCACTGAATGGCCTTGCAGCTTCAACAGTGGATTGCCTAATGTTTAACAGGGCCTACTTGCATTCAGGCAATCTAACACTGACCAGTCCATGACTGACCACTAGAACAATGATGCACTATATATAATATACTATAGCTCCTTTTTGTACACTGTGTCACACATGCATCTTAAAAAGGTAAAGGTTTTCCCCTGACATTAAGTCTAGTTGTGTCCAACTCTGGGGTGTGGTGCTTATCTCCATTTCTAAGTCAAAGAGCCGGCATTGTCCGTAGACACCTCCAAGGTCATATGGCCAACATGACTGCATGGAGTGCCGTTACCTTCCTACCAGAGTGGTACCTATTGATCTACTCACATTTGCATGTTTTCGAACTGCTAGGTTGGCAGAAGCTGGGGTTGACAGCGGAAGCTCATGCCGCTCCCTGGATTTGAACCTGTGACCTTTCGGTCAACAAGCTCAGCAGGTCAGAGGTTTAACCCACTACCGGGGGCTCCACCTTAGCTCATCTTTTATCATCATTTTTTCATACTCACAATTTGTGCTATTGGGATTGGAGTACATATGTTTTTCCTGGAACTATCATAAGTACCTCTTATGCAGGAACAGGGATGGGAATGAGAGACAGTTTCCCAATATCATCACTCATGATATGAAATGTTGGCCCCTGGGTAATTTTGGATTCTGTTTTATAGAGGGGAACAGAAGACAAAACAAAAGCCCTATCTACTCTTATATTCGGTCCTCACACAAAAAAACAGAAGCTTACTAAGAGCCGCCTACTTATGTTCTTCAGAAGCTGGCACTCGGAAGCTTCTGATGTTGGAGATAATATCCAGCCAGCATTATATAGCTAGTAGCCATTTTGTAACCATATCCTCCGTGAATTTGTTTAATCCCTTTTCAAAGCTGTCCAAGTTGGCAGCATGTCATTAGGTCTTGTGGCAGCAAATTCCATCGTGTGACTGCATGCTTTATGGAAAAAGTACTTCCTCTTCTCTGTTGCAAATCTCTTCCCATTCAGCTTCATTGGAATGTTCTGGTTTTATACAAGTAGAAGTCAATAGATCCCTCTGGGTCCTTCCACACAGCCATATAACCCAGAATATCAAGGCAGAATAACCCACCATATCTGCTTTGAACCGGACTATTGGAGTCCACACTGCCATATATCCCAGTTTAAAGCAGATAATGTGGGATTTTATTCTTCTTTATCCAAACAATTTTTGCAGCTTTTATCATATCATATCTCCCTCCTCCCTTGCTTATTCAGTTTTTTTTCTTAATTAAAAGTCTTAAAACATTATTTATCAAACAGAGGCATTGTTTCTGCACTTTTATTATTTTAGTTGGGCTTTTTGTGTGGACCTAATCTTAAATGTCCATTTAAGGTGTGGTGACCAGACATGTATGTAGGATTCCAAAGGTTATTGCACTACAGATTTCTAAAAAGGCATTATGATACTGATTTTATTTTGAATTCCTTCCTAATGATCCCTAAGAAGACACCCGCCCTTTCCACCAAAATAGATATATTTTTATTGGACAATAGTACAATAGTTTGATTGTTGGACTGGGACTCTCAAATCAGATAATCTGCTTTGAACTGGATTATAAGAGTCTACACTGCCATATAATCCAGTTCAAAGCAGATAATTTGGATTTTATATGGCATTGCAGAAGGGGCCTTAGAGAGAGAGGGAGAGAGCATCCCCTCTAATTGTCATTGTAGTTTCTCATTGATCTAAAGCAGAGGTTAAGATCTGCTCTTCCTCTCAGCTCTGGTCAACATAGCCAATTATATAACATGATGGGAGTTGCAGTCCAACAAAATCTGGAGGGCTACAATTTGTCTAAACTATGCCTGGGCGAGGCTCTGCAGATGTTGTCTTTTCCGTTCCAACTCCCATCGTCTCTGATAATTGGTCTTGAAGGATGAGGCTGATATATGTTCAAGTCCCAACAACATCTGAAAGGTCACAGCTTCCCCACCCTGAAAAGAATTTCATAAAATAGAAGTTAGATAATCTCAAATTGAAATGCTCATTAACTCCTGTGACTGAATGATTTGGCCCAATAGAGGGAAAAATCCCAAAAATGGGCCTGCGTTTTCTACTTTAGTTCAGCAAAAAAGAAAAGGAACTGAAGAGGATAGGCACTCCCCTTCCTCCAGATAGGAATTAACTCCTGGTCGCTTCAAATAAGGAAATGTGATTTTAAAGCATGGATTTTTGAATGAATTAAAGGGTAAATTCCTCATAGTTGGCTTGTATTATTTGTACAGGCAGTCTCCAAGTTACGAACACGATATGTTTGGTAGCTTATTCTTAAGTTGAATTTGCATTGAAGTTGGAATAGGTACATTTTGAAGTGTAACTAGTCCAGCCAAAAATATATATTATATAGTTTTGGATAGCGGTGTTCATTTTGCTGTCTGTTCCCCTGTTCAGAAGATTTCACCTCACTTTCTGTCCCTGTGAGAATTGGATTTTGAAAATTTTGTCTTCTTGTGGAAACAAGGATTGGTGAGAAAGCTTCAGTGGAGACACCTTTTCTCCATGATAACTCTTTCACGAGTGAACTTACCTTCCGAGGGGGAGATTTCTCTCACTTCCTGTTGTCTCACCCCTCTGCTTAACTATCAGTCATTTGCCAGTTAGATGTTTGTAACTCAGGGACTGCTTGTACTCATTTTGTTTTCTACTTATCCCTAGATATCCTAAAGTCACTAGATCTCACCTGATCTTGGATCAGCCTTCGTTAGTATTTGGATAGAAAACTGCCAACAAATTTCAGGTGCTGTAGGCTATATTTCAGAGAAAGGTGCTGACAAAACCAGCAGCTGACATTTCAGGTTTGGGTTGCTGTGGGTTTTTCAGGCTGTATGGCCATGTTCCAGAAGCATTCTCTTCTGACATTCCAGAAGCATTCTCTTCTGACAGATGTAGGATTTCGCCTACATTTGTGGAAAGCATTCACACTTGCTTCAGACAAGAGTTCTTTCTCCCGCCCTGGACATGCCACAGATAATAGTTCATTCATCTCATTTCCAACAGATCTCTGAACAAAACCTCTGAAGATGCTTGCCACAGATAAAGGTGAAACGTCAGGAGAGAATGCTACTGGAACATGCCCATACAGCCTGAAAAACCCACAGTAACCCAAACCTGAAATGTCAACTACTTTTTTCCTCTTATTGGATGTCAAACCTAGACAATTTGTGGCCCATCTCCCCTACACTATCTCTACAAACCAAATATGAAAGAAAACAAGGAAGATTTTGAATCAATTTGTGGATGCTGTGTAGGATTAAAGAGTAACTTTAATTTTATTTGACCACAAATTGATAGAAAAACTGTATTTTTTATTTGGTTACCATCTCTACTCGGAGTGACTGGTCAGTTTGTAACAGCTCTATGCCTTGTGATAATATTTGTGAAATCAACAACTACATCCTTTGTGATCCTATAAAGCTGGATTAAGGATTAATTAGCTTGCCAAATGTTTTAGACTACAGGTTCCAGTTTCTTACCACCTTTCATTTAAACTTCTAGAAGCTAAGTCCAAAACATATAATGAGCCAAATATTCCCTACCCAGACATAAAAGCTGTTATAACAACAGTCTTCTTGTTACAAATGGTTAGGTGTGACTATTTCTTTCTCAGGAACTTGGGTTATTAATAGCTCAATTCCTCAGGATATATCATGTTAATAGCCAAAGATAGTTGGTCAGTGTTAATCCCAAAAGAGGTGCTTTTTAGCACATGGCATCTCTCCTGCAAATCATTTTAACATTTATTTTGGCATGAATAGTGCTGTGGTTGGGGAACATCATGAGCACTGCCAAGTCAGCAGGTTATCACATTTTATCGTTATTTATGGTGCATTTAATGTTTTTAGTTTCTGTAGATACATCATTACGTACATATGTGCAAATATAGGCATTCCAAAATCTGAAAAAAATATTCAGTGTGGTCACAAGCATTTTTAAAAAAGGGTATTCAACCTGTAATACTATTGGTTCCTATGAGTTTTCTGGGCTGTATGGCCATGTTCCAGAAGCATTCTCTCCTGATGTTTCATCCACATCTATGGCATCTATGGCATCCTCAGTGGTTGTGAGGTCTGTTACAAACTAGGCAAGTGAGGTTTATATATCTGTGAAATGTCCAGGGTGGGAGAAAGAACTCTTGTCTGCTTGAGGCAACTGTAAATGTTGCAATTGGCTACCTTGATTATCATTTAATGGCCTTGCAGCTTCGAAGCCTGGCTGATTGCTGACCGGGGGATCCTTTGTTGGGATGTGTTAGCTGGCCCTGATTGATTCTTTTCTGGAACTCTCCTGGTTTTTTTTTTTTTTAGTGTTATTCTTTATTTATTGTCCTGATTTTAGAGTTTTTTAAATACTGGAAGTCAGATTTTGTTCATTTTCATTGTTTCCTCCTTTTTGTTTGCTATCAAGGGGGCCTTCCACACAGCCTTATATCCCAGAATATCAAGGCAGGAAATCCCACATTACCTGAGTTACTTACTTACTTACTTAGGCAATCCCTCGTTGTCTGAGTAGGATTGTCTTACAAGATCGCTGTACTGGCGGTGGGTAACTGTGGAGCCCTATTCTTGATCTGCATGTTCTCCTGCAGTGAAGGCATTGATTTCCAGGTGCAAGGCGTTCCCGGTCGGGGTTGGCTTGACGCGCCTTCCTCTTGGCACGTTTCTCTCTTTCGCCCTCCATTCGTGACTCTTCAAATTCTACAGCACTGCTGATCACAACTGATCTCCAGCTGGAATGCTCAAGGGCCATGGCTTCCCAGTTCTCAGTGTCTATGCCAAAGTTTGTAAGGTTGGCTTTGAGCCCATCTTTAACTCTCTTTTCCTGCCCGCCAACATTCCATTTTCCGTTCTCGAGTAGCCCAGTTCAAAGCAGATATTGTGGGATCTTCTGCCTTGATATTCTGGGATATAGGGCTGTGTGGAAGGGCCCAAAGAATCAAGAGGCATTTCCATAACTAACCCATGTTAGAAACGCTACCGTCACATTGGAACACGCATGCTTGAGAAGGACTCTTCAAAGATGTCAACCTTTTTCTTTCTATCAACCAACATAGGCACTCACCCATTCCCCAACCCACCTACCCAAACAATTATAGGTAGTCAGGTTCCTCCATTAGAAAAAATATCTAAAAGGTTTCAGACCCATCTCTTTCTTTCCTCAAAGCTCTATGTAAAGCAATCTTATCAGAAGCACCATAGAAAGGAACCAAAGAATCAAAAAGGCTTGTAGAGAAATAAAACCTTTTCTACAGTCAGCAGGATCAGATTTGTGTTTCAGAAAGCAGTAAGATCAGATTTACTACTTCCAACTTACAACACTGTTTTCTGAACAATTAAACTGATTAACTTCCAAATTCAAACAATGGGTATACAGCTGAGAATTGCACAGAATGGCCGTGACATTTGTTTGCTCTTAGTTTGAACTTTAAAGCAGCAGAGCTCAAAGTAAGATAGGCTAAACAGAAGACGTACTGAGGGGTGGCTGTCTTGGCCAGGCAGCAGAATCCAGCAAAATCCACAAAACAGTGAATCTTTTATTAAGCAATCTAAAATGCATTATGCAAGCTTTAGATCAGGCATGGGCAAACTTTGGCCCTCCAGGTGTTTTGGACTTCAACTCTCACAATTCCTAACAGCCAGTAAGCTGTTAGGAATTGTGGGAGTTGAAGTCCAAAATACCCGAAGGGTCAAAATTTTCCCATGTCTGCTTTAAAAGTTTCATTGGCTTTTTCATCAGGGTAAGACATGAAAAATCTTACAGGAGAAAAGTGATGGTGTTAGAGTGAAACACCTTCATTTTGTCTCAGATGGTACTTCTGTTGTCAATTAAGAAACCAGAGGGATATTAATGCAAGTAAATGACATTTTCCTTCTTGGGGTGCACCTATACTATGGAATTAATGCAGTTTGACCCCACTTTAACTGCATGACTCGGTGTTCCATTTTCAATATTACTCTAACAACAGAAAAAAGCAGGTCATAAGATACATCAGATGTACATTTTTCTGAGATTTATAGTCTGATGAGGAACCAGCCTATTTGGCAGAGAAGGCTAAAGACATCATAAAACTACAACTTCCAGGATTGCATAGCATTGAGCCATGATGGCAGTTAAATGGTGTCAAACTTCATTATTTCTACAGTGTAAATCCACCCTTGGCCAGGTGAGGATGGGGTCAAATTGTAGTGAAATACAGGCAATAACTTTCAAATCCATTAGCAGTGACAAAGTAACTTCCATTAAAAAGCCTTGCATGGAACTATCTGCTTATAAACTTACATGGGATAATTTGCCTAGATCAGTGAAGCTGCCTTTCTTAAGCAGAGAGCACAGCATTTCTCAAAAGGTCTCTGTAGTGTTACATCTGGAAAAAGTTAGAACACATCACTGCTTTGTGGATTTTGGACTAGGCTAAACCGCTGTCAATCTATCTTCTGTTGTGCCTCAAATATCAATCCATAGAAAGCTTCCTCCCCCTAGTGTCCCATTTTCAATATTACTCTCACAACAGAAAAAAAAACAGGTCATAAGATACATTAGATGTACATTTTTCTTTAATTTTCAATTATTAATTTGAATATCGTGAGCCTGAATGCTGTCTCTATTTGGTAGCAAAACTGAGACTGGATAAGTGGCAATGATGTGAAGGGAGGAATAATTGTATTAATATGTTGTCGAAGGCTTTCATGGTTGGAATCACTGAATTGCTATGGGGTTGCCCAGAATGGGAGAAAGAACTCTTGCCTGCTTGAGGCAAGTGTGAATGTTGCAATTGGCTACCTTGATTAGCATTTAATGGCCTTGTAGCTTCAAAGCCTGGCTGGTTGCTGCCTGGGGAATCCTTTGTTAGGAGGTGTTAGTTGGCCCTGATTGATTCTTTTCTGGAATTTCCCAGGTTTTTTTAGTGCAGCTCTTTATTTACTGTCCTTATTTTAGAGGGTTTTTTTAAATACAGGTAGCCAGATTTTGTTCATTTTCATGGTTTCTTCCTTTCTGTTGAAATTGTCCACATGCTTGTGGATTTCAATGGCTGTTCTGTGTAGCCTGGACATTCCACAGATATATAAAGTGTCACTTGCTTAGTTTCCAACAGGCCTCACAACCTCTGAAGATATGCCATAGATATGGGTGAAACGTCAAGAGAGAATGCTTCTGGAACATGGCCATACAGCCTGGAAAACCCACATCAATCCTTTGTATTAATATTATTCGTGCAATTTTTTTATCCTGGATACAAAACACAAAGGGAACGGTCTTACATAAGAAAGAAAAAAACTCTGATAATATCTTGATTAGAACTGAAAAACCATAAAATATGTAAGCTTTTGAATGGTTAAAACTCAGCTTCAGGCTGATTGTTAAGCAATGTTGGTTGAAGCTGCAAGGCCTGGATTTAGCTACAGCTTTTTGTTAGAAGTATGTGGCAGGCTATCCATGCAATACAAATGTTGCTGTTGTGAGTATTCAAGACCTTTAAGACTTAGGCCTCTTCTACACTGCCAAATAATCCAGATTATCAAAGTAGATAATCCACATTTTCTGCTTTGAACTAGATTATATGAGTGTACACTACCAGATAATCCAGTTCGACACAGATAATCTCGATTTTATATGGCAGTGTAGACTGGGCTTCAAAATGACCCTAAAGCCTTGGTGAGATTTGTTAAGAGGGGATTTGCTCTGAGATGTATACAGCAGCGGAGCTTTAACAGTATTAATTTCAGGTAGGGTAGCCATATCAATCCATTATAGAAAAACAACAATGAATGTTGTGACATCTCTAAAATTAAAAGTGCATAAACCTTTATGGATTTCATCAGATGGAAAGTGATGAAAACCAGAAAGGGGCATAACCAGGAGCAGTTATCTCCCATACACACTAAACAATGTAATCTTCAATCAGGGGCTGTCATCCAAAACTTCTGGCGACCACAGTTTACCTGTCTTTTTCATGTCATAAGAACTATCATGTGCCAGATACTTTGTTATTGTTTCAGTTGGATTTGGCTTTACAACATACTAGGTTATTTTGAGGTTGTATTTAAGACTTCAGTGACACTGGCTTTTAAACTCCTCTTCTGTTTTCTGTCAGAGCATGTCATATTCTGATGGAAATTCCCTTTTGTCCCGTGCAGTCAGAAGATGTTTCCATTGAAAATAAGCATGCACACAGGTATACAATATTTATCATTACCTATTTTATAAGGGTTATCCATCTCAATCAGCAGATTTTAGGTATCAAGAAAAAGTAGCAAATTGTTTGGTGCCTTTCAGCCAATTCTGTCTTAGCACAGCTCAATCCTAGGGTTTTGTTGGCAACATTTATTCAGAAGAGGTTTGTCATTGCCTTCCTCTAAGGCTGAGAGAGTGTGATTTGCCCAAGATCTCCCAGTAGGTTTCCACTGCTGGGAGGAAATCCCAACTCTGGTCTTCTAGAGCCTTACTCTTGAACCACTATAAAGCACTGACTATCCAGTAAGCAATGTTTTATTATCTGTCAATTATCTGACTCATCAACCTCTAAGTGCATCAAAACACTGATTTACAAAACACCAGTTTACAAGAAAGCTACACAAGCTATAAGAATTTAAAACCCAAGTGAAGACCCATCTCTTCTAGCAGGCCTACACAGTCAACTTTGAATCACGGGTTTTGGATATGCATGTTGATTTTTGTACCCTGTATTTACTGTATGTTATTTTAATAATGGTGTGTTTTGATCTATATATTTTATTCAGTGTGTTTTATATTGATATATTTTAGCTTTGTTGTATGGGTAACAAATAAATATAGCCATAATCACTGCTGGTACGGCTGTACCAAAAGCTCCAACATCCTTTTCTTTCTTTGAGTATTTGCATGTATTCCAAAGTTCCATGCATTTTGCAATAAGGTGGCTTCCCTTGGTTTGCAATTATAAGGCCAATGACCCATCAATCATTGTTAAGTTTTGGTTCCACCCTTTCCCCAGGGCTCTGGGAGGAGAGGGAGCCATTTTAGGTCAGTCTTGCATTGGAAAGCTTAGCTACAGGATGTGGATTAGCTCCACCTGTAGAGAAGCGTCGTTTCTCACAGCATCTGGGGGAAATTCCAGGGGAAACAGTTCCAAAGGACTCCAGCTGGAGAATCTACAAAGCCTTGACTGGTAGGTCTACTCGGGACCCAAGAAGCAGTTTGGAGCTGGGAGTAGAGCTGGTCCCAAGCATTTCTAGTAAGGGATGTTCAACCTGCCTTCCAGAAATTGCAGTATGGAGGAGGAGGATTAAATACATCTATATGCGCTCTCGCCTAGCTGCTAATATCAGCTTTGTTAATCTGCAGTTCACCATCCCTCCCCTCCAACAATTTTAGCCCAATCTTAGAGCTTTTAAATGAGATTTTAAGGACTTAATATGTTTGTAATTATGTGTATTGTGTTACATATTGTTTACTTATTTGTTTTACAATTTATGGAGGAGTTTCTGATTTGTTTATATATTATTGTTTGCACTGAAGGTTTGCCATTGTATATTTTGTTGTGAGCCACTGTATATTTTGTTGTGAGTCCCTTCAGGGAGATAAGGTGAGATATAAATAAAGTTTCATTCATTCATTCATTTAAATTGGTAAAAATTAGTAAAAGTTACCTGGTTTACTTTTTAATCTGCCCTCTAAATAGGCATAGAATGCTACAGTTTAGTCCAACATTTAAAGACCCAACCAGGATGACTGACAACATGAATCAAAGGATGGCTGGAAACAATAATGATATCTCTTCTAGGATCAGATGCTTGGCATGTGATATAATAAGGAAGTAGCATGTGAATGGTCTCTCAGTCTGCAATCTTCTAAACAGATGTGTATTAGAGATTCTGTTTTCAGCAGATTGACAGGACGTCAGATATTGAAAGCTTTCATGGGGTGTAAAAGAGGCGAATGGAGTACCTTTCTGGGTTTATTGTTATATACATTTGTTTCCATAGTAGATAAAATATGTTTGGTATGGCAGAATGGGAAGGCAAAGCAGGGAGACACACCATTTTACAGGTTCCTAATCCCAATACTGGGCTAGGAGACAGATTCTGTGCTCAAATGCTGGTAAAGCAAAGAGTGTTCTTAAAACCCAATTTAATTAGTTTTCGTAATCTGTTTGGTGTGAGGCTTCTTAAGAGAGAATCTATTCTCAGTGGGCACACAGAGGATCAGGCTGTGTTGTAAAATATTTCAAAGGACAATGCTTCTAAGGACCCATCTATACAGCTATGGTCAGTTTAATGCAGGAGCCCTAGGTGGTGCAGTGGGGGAGTGGGGTGAGCTCCCATCTGTCAGCTCCAGCTTCTCATACGAGGACATAAAAGAAGCCTCCCACATGATGGTAAAGCTTCAAAGTGTTCCCTGGGCAATGTTCTTGCAGACAGCCAATTCTCTCACACCAAAAACGACTTGCAGTTTCTCAAGTCGCTCCTCACACACACACACACACACACACACACACACACAAACTATAATGCAGTTTAACTAAACAGAATACCATTATATGAGTTTACACTGACTGTTTAATACATTTCAAGCTGCATTATATGGCAGTGTAGATGGAAGGCTAAGACACCCATCCACAACCTAGTGTCCAACTTCTGTTGGATCACAGATGCATCTACACTCTAAAACTACTGCAGTTTGATATCACTTAAATTATTTCTATAAATTATTATTAAATTATTAAAGATTATTTATATAAGGTTATACATTTATATAAGATTATACATCATGAGGAGACAGCAAAGCCTAGAGAAGACAATGATGCTGGGGAAAGTGGAAGGCAAAAGGAAGAGGGGCTGACCAAGGGCAAGATGGATGGATGGCATCCTTGAAGTGACTGGACTGACCTTGAAGGAGCTGTGGGTGGTGACGGCCGACAGGGAGCTCTGGCGTGGGCTGGTCCATGAGGTCACGAAGAGTCGGAGACGACTGAATGAATGAACAACAACAACAAGATTATACATGATATTATATACAATATATACATTATATTATGTATCAATTCCATAACATTGAGCCATAGTAGCTAAGAATGGGGTCTATGCCATTATTCCAGAATAATACAACAGTCCCTTTGAATTCCACAACCTTGGGTGCATCCACACAGTAGAATTAAAGCAATGTATTGTCGAAGGTTTTCATGGCTAGAATCACTAGGTTCTTGTGGGTTTTTTCGGGCTATAGAGCCATGTTCTAGAGGCATTCTCTCCTGACGTTTCGCCTGCATCTATGGCAAGCATCCTCAGAGGTAGTGAGGTCTGTTGGAAGTAGGAAAAATGGGTTTATATATCTGTGGAATGGCTGGGGTGGGGCAAGGAGCTCTTCCCTGCTGCAGTTAGGTGTGAATGTTTCAGCTGATCACCTTCATTAGCATTTGAAGGCCTGCCTGATCTTGGGAAAATCTCTTGCTGGGAGGTGTTAATCTGTGCCTGGTTGTTTCCTCTCTGTTGTTTTGCTGTTGTAATTTTAGTTTTTTAATACTGGTAGCCAGATTTTGTTCATTTTCATGGTCTCTTCCTTTCTGTTGAAAGGAAGAGACCATGAAATAAGAAGCCATTGAAATCCACAAGCATGTGGACAATTTCAACAGAAAGGAAGAGACCATGAAAATGAACAAAATCTGGCTACCAGTATTAAAAAAACTCTAAAATTACAACAGCAAAACAACAGAGAGGAAACAACCAGGCACAGATTAACACCTCCCAGCAAGAGATTTTCCCAGGCTCAGGCAGGCCTTCAAATGCTAATGAAGGTGATCAGCTAAACATTCACACCTAACTGCAGCAGGGAAGAGCTCCTTGCCCCACCCCAGCCATTCCACAGATATATAAACCCATTGTCCTAAGTCCAACAGACCTCACTACCTCTGAGGATGCTTGCCATAGATGCAGGCGAAACGTCAGAAGAGAATGCCTCTATAGCCCGAAAAAACCCACAAGAACCTAGAATTAAAGCAGTTTGGCACTACTTTAATTGTTATGGCTTAGTTGTATTTTGACATGGTCATTAGCCCCACCAAAATTAGAAATCCCTGGACTTCACAGCATTGTGCCAAGGCAGTTAAAGTGGGTCCAAACTGCATTGATTCTACTGTGTAGATGCACTTGCAATGTCACAACCGAGCTCCTCGCGCTGATTTAAATACCGCAACTTCCCTTCCTTCTCTACTTAAAGCCCGGCTCTTTAAACCTACATGAGGATGGGGTCCCTATTGGTCGGCTAGGGCTGTGCTTCTCCTTTTCATTGGGAAGCCATCTGATTGGCAGCTGCTTGGGACCAATGGCACGGCGCGCCGGGGCGGAACCGACCTTGCCAAATAGAATGCGTCGGGACCAATGAGAGGCTCGGAACTGCGGGGATTTAACTCGAGGGGAGGGGGCGGGTGAAGCAGCCCCGGGAAACTCGTGCCTTGGGGTCGGCGCGAGGCTTGGGCAGGTGAGTCTTCCCTTTCCCTCCTCCTCCTCCACTTTCCATTTCCCCGCTTCTTTCTGTTTCCTGCTCGACCCACTTCCGGGAGCCCTACTGTTATCACGCTCTTATTCCGCATTGGTTTCTACTGCAGCTGACCTGTGGTTATTGAGTGAGGCCTGGAGGGAGTGCCTACACTATAGAATTAGTGCAGTTTGACTCCACAATAGCTGCCATGGCTGGTGGGAGTTGTAGTTTCCCAAGGTCTTGAGCCATGAGCCAAACCACAAACCCCAGGACTCCGTAGCATTGAGCCATGGCAGTTCAAGTGGAATCAAACTGCGTTAATTCTCCAGTGTAGACTAGGTATGGGTAAACTTGGGCCCTCCAGGTGTTTTGGACTGCAGCTCCCACCATTCCTAACAGCCTCAGGCCCTCCAGGTGTTTTGGACTGCAACTCCCACCATTCCTAACAGCCCCAGGCCCTCCAGGTCTTTTGGACTGCAACTCCCACCATTCCTAATAGCCCCAGGCCCTCCAGGTGCTTTGGACTGCAACTCCCACCATTCCTAACAGCCCCGGGCCCTCCAGGTGTTTTGGACTGCAACTCCCACCATTCCTAACAGCCCCAGGCCCTCCAGGTCTTTTGGACTGCAACTCCCGCCATTCCTAACAGCCTCAGGCCCTCCAGGTGCTTTGGACTGCAACTCCCACCATTCCTAACAGCCTCAGGCCCTCCAGGACTTTTGGATTGCAACTCCCAGCATTTCTAACAGCGTCAGTGGCAGAGGGGGAAAAGGAAAGGGCCTGAGGTTGTTAGGAACGGTGGGAGTTGCAGTCCAAAACACCTGGAGGCCTGCCCATAGAGAGGAAGTTGTGGAAAGGCAGCCCAGAAAAGGAAGGCCACTTTCATGCTAAACACCCGCTTCTTCTCCGTGCCCTTTTCACATTACAGAAAGGAAATTAAATTGGTTCCAGGACTTCCTCCAATAAGTGAAAACCGTGATGTAGGGATACTCTATTTATTTTATTATTTGTGCATTATTTTAGTAGTTCTACACTCTTAAGTCTTTATAAACTTAAAATAATGTGAAGGAAAGGCCCTTCAGGGCTGGAGGGAGGGAGGACTGAGGAGGGAAAGCGCCTTGTAGAGTAGCGGTGGCAGCAGCAAACCCCACAAAATAGCAAAAATACCATGATATATATTTTAAATTAATATTTTTTGAAATCTGCAAAACAGCGAGTCCACAATTCTCTTTTGATGTTCCCTAGTTTTTTGAGCCTCCGCTGCGTGCATATAATATGAATGCTTATGCTGGCTTATGATCGTAGTAAAGATTTTGTTTGTTTGGGTTGCTGGGAGATTTTCTGGCTGTCTGGCCATGTTCCAGTAGCATTCCCTTCTGACGAACCGCGAAGTAGCGAGGGAACACTGTACATGTGAAAAAAAGATCTTGGAGTCCTTGTGGCCAACAAGTTAAACATGAGCCAGCAATGTCATGCAGCGGCAAAAAAAGCCAATGGGAGTTTGGCCTGCATAAATAAGAGTATAGTGTCTAGGTCAAAGTGTAGTGCCTATAGCAGGGGTCCCCAAACTTTTTAAACAGAGGGCCGGGTCATAGTCCCTCAAACTGTTGGAGGGCCAGATTATAATTTGAAAAAAAAAATGAATGAATTCCTATGCACACTGCACATATCTCATTTGTAGTGCAAAAAACACTTAAAACAATACAATAATTAAAATTAAGAACAATTTTAACAAATATAAGCTTATTAGTATTTCAATGGGAAGTGTGGGCATGCTTTTGGCTGATGTGCTAGGGGGGTGGTGGTGGTGGTAGTGGTTGTGGTGGTATGCTTTCAAATCATTTCAGACTTAGGTCGACCCTGAGCGAGGGCCTGGTAAATGACCCTGAAGGGCCATATCCAGCCCCCGGGCCTTAGTTTGAGGACCCCAGGTCTATAGTGTGGGTCCCCAGGTGTTTCGGTCTACAACTCCCGGAAATCCCAGCCTGTTTACCAGCATTTAGGATTTCTGGGAGTTGAAGACCAAAACATCTGGGGACCCACAGGTTGAGAACCACTAGTCTAGATCCAGGGAAGTCATGCTGCCTTTCTATTCTGCCTTGGTCAGACCACACCTGGAATCACACTGCATCCAATTCTGGGCACTCCATTTGAAGGGAGATGTTGACAAGCTGGAATGTGTCCAGAGAAGTGCAGATAAAATGATCAAGGATCTGGAGAACAAGCCATGGGATGAGTGGCTTAAAGAGCTGAGCATGTTTAGCCTGCAGAAGAGAAGGAGAAACATGTATACATATGTGAGGGAGAGTCATAGGGAGGAGGGAGCAAGCTTGTTTTCTGCTGCCCTGGAGACTTGCTTCAACAGCTCTCACAGTTAGGAAGTTCTTCCTAATGTTTAGGTGAAATCTCCTTTCCTGACATTTGAAGCAGTGCTTCTGCGTCCTAGTCTCCAGGGCAGCAGAAAACAAACTTGTTTCCTCCTCCCTATGACTTCCCTTCACATATTTATACATGGCCACCAGGACTCCTCTCGGCCTTATCTTCTGCAGGCTAAACATGCCCGGCAATTTAAGCCGCTCCTCATAGGGCTTGTTCTCCAGGTCCCTGTTCGTTTTAATCGCTCTCTTCTGGACACACTCCAGCATGTCAACATTTCCATCTCTGATAACCCCTTGGAATGGCACACTTCAGTTGGATAACTTCCACTTGGGAATCTCATGATTCCCAAGTGGAGGAGGGCAAAATTGTTGCCTTCTTGGGTTTAGAGGGGAGCATGGCTAAAGTGGTGGCGCTTCTCCCTTCAAAATGATCTGGGCCTCTTGGACTGCCATTGAGCCAGGTTTGAATGAATCAATGAGGCTCATAAGTGTAAACCACATGGGAGGGTGCCAGTCCCTTTGTGGCTTGTTGTGGGCCAAACATGACCTTAATAGGCAGCTATGGCACAACATACACCTGTGCTGTAATTGGAATGGAGCCTCTGTTGGCACAGTGAGTTAAACAGCTGAGCTGCTGAACTTCCTGACTGAAAGGTTGGAGGTTCGAATTTGGGGAGTGGGATGGGCTCCTGCTGTTAGCTCCAGCTTCTGCCAACCTAGCAGTTCGAAAACATGCAAATGTGAGTAGATCACTTCTGGTTGGAGAAAAAGGCTGGTCCTGGTTCTAAAATGGTCCGGAGAAGCCCAAAATATTGTGAAATTTCCCCTATGACTTGTAGGAGGATATTAGGGAGCAAAATCAAATATTATGGGGGGTGGGTAGAAGTATAGACCCCTGAAAGGGTAGGCTCTTGAGGTTGGGAGTGTGGCCCCCTAATAGTTCCCCATTGCTGTTCCACATTCAGCGCTGATGCCATGCTTATTCTAAAAATCAAGTTCATAATCTTTATCACAAGTTACTTTGGTTTTCGTTTTCTTTCATGCTTGAAAGGAATGCATTGCCTTTTAAAGAACAGCGCTTGGTCTTGAGGTTAATAAAAATGGGACGTCTTCAAAGAAAAATAGCAGTCATTATTTGCAGATGGTTCCTTTTATAGAAGAGCTGTAATATTTTCTTTTGGCTTCTGTTTCCTCTGGAGTCGCTATTTGCTTTGCTATTCTGACCTTTTGATGGAAGAACAGCCTTACTCTTTACAAACCAATAAATGTCTTGCTGTCCTTCCTGCAGCTGTGTTCTCTACCTTCCAGGAATGGTGGGCAGAACTGCTTACAGTAACAACAGCATAGGTTTTATCTAGCAGTGCTGGAATGGTGGCAAAGTCAAATGTAAGATTGTGTTCTTGGAACAAAGCCCGCAAGCTGCTGTATCTCATGATCCATACAGTGGGATAGCCTGCAGTTAGAAGTCCAGTTCTGTGCCTGCGTTACCACTGATAAGGACTTATGTTGTTGTTGTTTCCCTCCAAATCAGTTCTGATGTATCGTAATCCTAAAACGGTTTTCATGTCAAGATTTGTTTTGAGGGGTTGTCCTTGTGTTCCCCTGAGGTTGAGAAAGTATCGCTCAGTGGATTTCTGTGGTTAAGCAGAGTTCAAACCCTGATCTCCAAAATTGTTGTCCAGAGCTCAAACAACTCTGCTCGGTGGTTCTTAGTATACTTATTCATTATTTTTTTAAAAGCCACGCAGACCTGGAATATGTATCTTTCTGTTCAGAAAGTAGGATTTGCACTTTGATGGCGTTTGGGAACCTCTTTCCTTCCATGTCCTTTATTCTACAGAAATCTTGGCTTCAGCCAAGATTTTTTTTTCATTATAGCTTCCAGAATTCCTCTGTACTAATTTAGTAATAATAATTTTTATTTATACCCCACCACTATCTCTCCCAACGGGGACTCGGGGCGGCTTACATGAGGCCAAGTGGTGTTTATACAAGCTGGAATACTCTGGAAGTCATAATCTAAGGAGACGTGTCTCTTCTAAATAGAGCTAAATGTTCTTTCTCCCATCCTGGACATTCCACAGATATATAAGTCTAATTTTCCTGGTTTCCAACAGACCTCACAACCTCTGAAGATGCCTGCCACAGATGCAGGCAAAATGTCAGGAGAGAATGCTTCTAGAACATGGCAATATAGCCCCAAAACCCTACAACAACCCAGAGCTAGATGTAATAATACACTGAGTTTATCGTATTGCAAGATTACATAGCTCCTTCACGGATCCCTTAAGATGGTCCAGAAAGCCTAAAATGACTGTAGCATCCCAAGAGCCAGATGGTGCTGAGGATGACATGAAAATGGAATGAGAACCACAGGTTCCCCACGGATAGATAAATTAAAACAAAAGTAATTATTTCAGCTTACCTGATCTTGATTATGATAATGCGAGATAAGGCCAAGAGCTTGGAGAAGAATCCAGGTCTCCAAACTCTCAGTAGGATTCTAACCTCAGAGGCCGTGTTAAAAATAAATTAGATTGAGCAAAATCTGTAGCAAGAAACATCCAGAACTTTTCCCGTTCTAACACAAATTATTTCTTTCTGTGTGTCCATTCTATGAGGATTCTGTCCCAAAATTTATACAGAGTTGTTTGAGAAAAAGTTATGAAACATTTTGTTTACAATCCATTGGCATTTAGTTGTACAAACACATATATTCAATGGATACAAACATCCATGAATGCTCAAGTTCCATTATACCAGTGGTTCCCAACCTAAGAATTGAAATATGGTCCGCAGCCTCACCATTACTACACCACTGCAACAAGAGCTACTAATCTTGCGAAATCCTCTTATAGTGCCATGGCTTATTAAATATGATTTTCTGTGGCTGAGCAGATGGCGACAGTTTCTGTATCAGGAACTAGATCTGATGTGATCTAGCCAATGCAATTTTCTGAATCAGCACCCCTAATAACCATACCGAATCTAACGTTGACCAAAAACTGATTTGTAATCCTTTTGGTACTAATGTTGGAGAAGTTGTCCCTGGTCCAAAAAAAAAAAAAAAAGTTGGGAACTACTGCATTATACAATGGCATAGTAAATATGATGCTTCTTATATAAAATGGCAAAACCACCATTTGCTGTTTTGATTTTTTAAAACACTTTCAAGCCATTGATAGTTGATATACCGTGGATGCAGACTCCATGAAAACAAAGGACTCAATGTACTAACCTATTTTGGGAATCTGATTTCTTTCTTTATTTCAATATTTATATTCCATTTCTGTGGGAGCTCAGGGCATATGTCAAATATCAGTCACTTCCAGATTAATAACCACAAATGATTGAAATGAGAGCAAAGCATATTAGAATAAAAGCAAATTTTGAAGCTACATGATGTACATGGAACCTTTGAAGTAAATGAGTTCCCAAAGGCGTTAATAAAATGCTTTAGCATATTGATGACATGTTAAGAACAGTACTTTGTAGCTTCCTGTTGTTTTGTCTTCTCCCACCTCATTATCGTACTGAGTGGAGCTCAGTGCATCAGCTCAGCATCACACTTCCTTCAGGAAACCAAACGGGGAAGCAAGGGGCGGGTGGATGATGCACAGTAACCCTTGTTTTATAATGGGGAAGCAGTAGAGGCACTGCTTGTAGTTCAAGGGATTTGCAGAAATGAGAATGGAGGCAATTGCATCTGTGCAGAGCCTTCTTTGAACATTTTGCTGATTTCATAATAAGCAGTGCCGTATGGAATGGAATCAAAAGATTTCACTGTGCTGGGTTGAGGTTGATGGAAGATGTAGCCCAACGCAAAGCTGGCACTGGGTTGAAGAAGGCTTTTTTACAACATTGTATTTAGAATAATTAGAAATGTGGGTTTTTGTAAGTTTAATCAAGATATGGCGCACCCATACATTGAACACCATTAAATTATATGACTTCTAGACCCAGTGTACTGTAGAGCCACCCTGGAGGACCTAGAAATGCCAATAGAGGAATCTTCTCCAGGAATTCTCTAGGTCCATCAGGGCGCCTTTGTGATAACTCCCAGGGCATACTATAGAATTGCCTGGAAGGCTTAGCAGATTCCTAGAGAGATTATTTTTGCCTTGGACACAGGTACCATGGGTATGGGTACTGTTGCTATGTTCGTTGATCACTATGTTGCATGTTTAAGAATCATAGAGAATAATATACTGGAGAGATTAATTCCTGTCTACCTAGCTAGAATTAGCACCCCTGGTGGCACAGCAGCTTAAGCCGCTGAACTTGCTGACCAAAAGTTGGCGGTTTCAATCCACGGTGAGCTCCCACTGTTAGCCCCAGTTTCTGCCAAACTAGCACCTGGAGGCCTGCCCATAGAGAGGAAGTTGTGGAAAGGCAGCCCAGAAAAGGAAGGCCACTTTCATGCTAAACACCCGCTTCTTCTCCGTGCCCTTTTCACATTACAGAAAGGAAATTAAATTGGTTCCAGGACTTCCTCCAATAAGTGAAAACCGTGATGTAGGGATACTCTATTTATTTTATTATTTGTGCATTATTTTAGTAGTTCTACACTCTTAAGTCTTTATAAACTTAAAATAATGTGAAGGAAAGGCCCTTCAGGGCTGGAGGGAGGGAGGACTGAGGAGGGAAAGCGCCTTGTAGAGTAGCGGTGGCAGCAGCAAACCCCACAAAATAGCAAAAATACCATGATATATATTTTAAATTAATATTTTTTGAAATCTGCAAAACAGCGAGTCCACAATTCTCTTTTGATGTTCCCTAGTTTTTTGAGCCTCCGCTGCGTGCATATAATATGAATGCTTATGCTGGCTTATGATCGTAGTAAAGATTTTGTTTGTTTGGGTTGCTGGGAGATTTTCTGGCTGTCTGGCCATGTTCCAGTAGCATTCCCTTCTGACGAACCGCGAAGTAGCGAGGGAACACTGTACATGTGAAAAAAAGATCTTGGAGTCCTTGTGGCCAACAAGTTAAACATGAGCCAGCAATGTCATGCAGCGGCAAAAAAAGCCAATGGGAGTTTGGCCTGCATAAATAAGAGTATAGTGTCTAGGTCAAAGTGTAGTGCCTATAGCAGGGGTCCCCAAACTTTTTAAACAGAGGGCCGGGTCATAGTCCCTCAAACTGTTGGAGGGCCAGATTATAATTTGAAAAAAAAAATGAATGAATTCCTATGCACACTGCACATATCTCATTTGTAGTGCAAAAAACACTTAAAACAATACAATAATTAAAATTAAGAACAATTTTAACAAATATAAGCTTATTAGTATTTCAATGGGAAGTGTGGGCATGCTTTTGGCTGATGTGCTAGGGGGGTGGTGGTGGTGGTAGTGGTTGTGGTGGTATGCTTTCAAATCATTTCAGACTTAGGTCGACCCTGAGCGAGGGCCTGGTAAATGACCCTGAAGGGCCATATCCAGCCCCCGGGCCTTAGTTTGAGGACCCCAGGTCTATAGTGTGGGTCCCCAGGTGTTTCGGTCTACAACTCCCGGAAATCCCAGCCTGTTTACCAGCATTTAGGATTTCTGGGAGTTGAAGACCAAAACATCTGGGGACCCACAGGTTGAGAACCACTAGTCTAGATCCAGGGAAGTCATGCTGCCTTTCTATTCTGCCTTGGTCAGACCACACCTGGAATCACACTGCATCCAATTCTGGGCACTCCATTTGAAGGGAGATGTTGACAAGCTGGAATGTGTCCAGAGAAGTGCAGATAAAATGATCAAGGATCTGGAGAACAAGCCATGGGATGAGTGGCTTAAAGAGCTGAGCATGTTTAGCCTGCAGAAGAGAAGGAGAAACATGTATACATATGTGAGGGAGAGTCATAGGGAGGAGGGAGCAAGCTTGTTTTCTGCTGCCCTGGAGACTTGCTTCAACAGCTCTCACAGTTAGGAAGTTCTTCCTAATGTTTAGGTGAAATCTCCTTTCCTGACATTTGAAGCAGTGCTTCTGCGTCCTAGTCTCCAGGGCAGCAGAAAACAAACTTGTTTCCTCCTCCCTATGACTTCCCTTCACATATTTATACATGGCCACCAGGACTCCTCTCGGCCTTATCTTCTGCAGGCTAAACATGCCCGGCAATTTAAGCCGCTCCTCATAGGGCTTGTTCTCCAGGTCCCTGTTCGTTTTAATCGCTCTCTTCTGGACACACTCCAGCATGTCAACATTTCCATCTCTGATAACCCCTTGGAATGGCACACTTCAGTTGGATAACTTCCACTTGGGAATCTCATGATTCCCAAGTGGAGGAGGGCAAAATTGTTGCCTTCTTGGGTTTAGAGGGGAGCATGGCTAAAGTGGTGGCGCTTCTCCCTTCAAAATGATCTGGGCCTCTTGGACTGCCATTGAGCCAGGTTTGAATGAATCAATGAGGCTCATAAGTGTAAACCACATGGGAGGGTGCCAGTCCCTTTGTGGCTTGTTGTGGGCCAAACATGACCTTAATAGGCAGCTATGGCACAACATACACCTGTGCTGTAATTGGAATGGAGCCTCTGTTGGCACAGTGAGTTAAACAGCTGAGCTGCTGAACTTCCTGACTGAAAGGTTGGAGGTTCGAATTTGGGGAGTGGGATGGGCTCCTGCTGTTAGCTCCAGCTTCTGCCAACCTAGCAGTTCGAAAACATGCAAATGTGAGTAGATCACTTCTGGTTGGAGAAAAAGGCTGGTCCTGGTTCTAAAATGGTCCGGAGAAGCCCAAAATATTGTGAAATTTCCCCTATGACTTGTAGGAGGATATTAGGGAGCAAAATCAAATATTATGGGGGGTGGGTAGAAGTATAGACCCCTGAAAGGGTAGGCTCTTGAGGTTGGGAGTGTGGCCCCCTAATAGTTCCCCATTGCTGTTCCACATTCAGCGCTGATGCCATGCTTATTCTAAAAATCAAGTTCATAATCTTTATCACAAGTTACTTTGGTTTTCGTTTTCTTTCATGCTTGAAAGGAATGCATTGCCTTTTAAAGAACAGCGCTTGGTCTTGAGGTTAATAAAAATGGGACGTCTTCAAAGAAAAATAGCAGTCATTATTTGCAGATGGTTCCTTTTATAGAAGAGCTGTAATATTTTCTTTTGGCTTCTGTTTCCTCTGGAGTCGCTATTTGCTTTGCTATTCTGACCTTTTGATGGAAGAACAGCCTTACTCTTTACAAACCAATAAATGTCTTGCTGTCCTTCCTGCAGCTGTGTTCTCTACCTTCCAGGAATGGTGGGCAGAACTGCTTACAGTAACAACAGCATAGGTTTTATCTAGCAGTGCTGGAATGGTGGCAAAGTCAAATGTAAGATTGTGTTCTTGGAACAAAGCCCGCAAGCTGCTGTATCTCATGATCCATACAGTGGGATAGCCTGCAGTTAGAAGTCCAGTTCTGTGCCTGCGTTACCACTGATAAGGACTTATGTTGTTGTTGTTTCCCTCCAAATCAGTTCTGATGTATCGTAATCCTAAAACGGTTTTCATGTCAAGATTTGTTTTGAGGGGTTGTCCTTGTGTTCCCCTGAGGTTGAGAAAGTATCGCTCAGTGGATTTCTGTGGTTAAGCAGAGTTCAAACCCTGATCTCCAAAATTGTTGTCCAGAGCTCAAACAACTCTGCTCGGTGGTTCTTAGTATACTTATTCATTATTTTTTTAAAAGCCACGCAGACCTGGAATATGTATCTTTCTGTTCAGAAAGTAGGATTTGCACTTTGATGGCGTTTGGGAACCTCTTTCCTTCCATGTCCTTTATTCTACAGAAATCTTGGCTTCAGCCAAGATTTTTTTTTCATTATAGCTTCCAGAATTCCTCTGTACTAATTTAGTAATAATAATTTTTATTTATACCCCACCACTATCTCTCCCAACGGGGACTCGGGGCGGCTTACATGAGGCCAAGTGGTGTTTATACAAGCTGGAATACTCTGGAAGTCATAATCTAAGGAGACGTGTCTCTTCTAAATAGAGCTAAATGTTCTTTCTCCCATCCTGGACATTCCACAGATATATAAGTCTAATTTTCCTGGTTTCCAACAGACCTCACAACCTCTGAAGATGCCTGCCACAGATGCAGGCAAAATGTCAGGAGAGAATGCTTCTAGAACATGGCAATATAGCCCCAAAACCCTACAACAACCCAGAGCTAGATGTAATAATACACTGAGTTTATCGTATTGCAAGATTACATAGCTCCTTCACGGATCCCTTAAGATGGTCCAGAAAGCCTAAAATGACTGTAGCATCCCAAGAGCCAGATGGTGCTGAGGATGACATGAAAATGGAATGAGAACCACAGGTTCCCCACGGATAGATAAATTAAAACAAAAGTAATTATTTCAGCTTACCTGATCTTGATTATGATAATGCGAGATAAGGCCAAGAGCTTGGAGAAGAATCCAGGTCTCCAAACTCTCAGTAGGATTCTAACCTCAGAGGCCGTGTTAAAAATAAATTAGATTGAGCAAAATCTGTAGCAAGAAACATCCAGAACTTTTCCCGTTCTAACACAAATTATTTCTTTCTGTGTGTCCATTCTATGAGGATTCTGTCCCAAAATTTATACAGAGTTGTTTGAGAAAAAGTTATGAAACATTTTGTTTACAATCCATTGGCATTTAGTTGTACAAACACATATATTCAATGGATACAAACATCCATGAATGCTCAAGTTCCATTATACCAGTGGTTCCCAACCTAAGAATTGAAATATGGTCCGCAGCCTCACCATTACTACACCACTGCAACAAGAGCTACTAATCTTGCGAAATCCTCTTATAGTGCCATGGCTTATTAAATATGATTTTCTGTGGCTGAGCAGATGGCGACAGTTTCTGTATCAGGAACTAGATCTGATGTGATCTAGCCAATGCAATTTTCTGAATCAGCACCCCTAATAACCATACCGAATCTAACGTTGACCAAAAACTGATTTGTAATCCTTTTGGTACTAATGTTGGAGAAGTTGTCCCTGGTCCAAAAAAAAAAAAAAAAGTTGGGAACTACTGCATTATACAATGGCATAGTAAATATGATGCTTCTTATATAAAATGGCAAAACCACCATTTGCTGTTTTGATTTTTTAAAACACTTTCAAGCCATTGATAGTTGATATACCGTGGATGCAGACTCCATGAAAACAAAGGACTCAATGTACTAACCTATTTTGGGAATCTGATTTCTTTCTTTATTTCAATATTTATATTCCATTTCTGTGGGAGCTCAGGGCATATGTCAAATATCAGTCACTTCCAGATTAATAACCACAAATGATTGAAATGAGAGCAAAGCATATTAGAATAAAAGCAAATTTTGAAGCTACATGATGTACATGGAACCTTTGAAGTAAATGAGTTCCCAAAGGCGTTAATAAAATGCTTTAGCATATTGATGACATGTTAAGAACAGTACTTTGTAGCTTCCTGTTGTTTTGTCTTCTCCCACCTCATTATCGTACTGAGTGGAGCTCAGTGCATCAGCTCAGCATCACACTTCCTTCAGGAAACCAAACGGGGAAGCAAGGGGCGGGTGGATGATGCACAGTAACCCTTGTTTTATAATGGGGAAGCAGTAGAGGCACTGCTTGTAGTTCAAGGGATTTGCAGAAATGAGAATGGAGGCAATTGCATCTGTGCAGAGCCTTCTTTGAACATTTTGCTGATTTCATAATAAGCAGTGCCGTATGGAATGGAATCAAAAGATTTCACTGTGCTGGGTTGAGGTTGATGGAAGATGTAGCCCAACGCAAAGCTGGCACTGGGTTGAAGAAGGCTTTTTTACAACATTGTATTTAGAATAATTAGAAATGTGGGTTTTTGTAAGTTTAATCAAGATATGGCGCACCCATACATTGAACACCATTAAATTATATGACTTCTAGACCCAGTGTACTGTAGAGCCACCCTGGAGGACCTAGAAATGCCAATAGAGGAATCTTCTCCAGGAATTCTCTAGGTCCATCAGGGCGCCTTTGTGATAACTCCCAGGGCATACTATAGAATTGCCTGGAAGGCTTAGCAGATTCCTAGAGAGATTATTTTTGCCTTGGACACAGGTACCATGGGTATGGGTACTGTTGCTATGTTCGTTGATCACTATGTTGCATGTTTAAGAATCATAGAGAATAATATACTGGAGAGATTAATTCCTGTCTACCTAGCTAGAATTAGCACCCCTGGTGGCACAGCAGCTTAAGCCGCTGAACTTGCTGACCAAAAGTTGGCGGTTTCAATCCACGGTGAGCTCCCACTGTTAGCCCCAGTTTCTGCCAAACTAGCAGTTTGAAAACATGCAAATGTGAGTATAGCTTTGCTGGAAAGGTAACAGTGCTCCATGCAGTCATGCCAGCCACATGACCTTAGAGGCATCTATGGACAATGCCAGCTCTTCAGCTTAGAACTGGAGATGACACCATCCCCTAGAGTTGGACTCTAGTAGACTTAATGTCAAGGGGCAACCTTTACTTTTTACCTACCTGGCTGGTGTCTCTTTTGTACTGCTTTACCCAGACAAACCATATTCTTTTGACTCAAGCTTTAATGGATTAACCTTGCAAAAGCAAACGATCTAAAATATTGCTTCCAAAATAACAAATTCTAATTTTTACATAGTATGGCTTCAGCTCAGTGTGAATCCCACCTGATCACAAGATACGGTTGCAGAGCTAAATCCAAAGTTTGTAAGATCTGGCCACCTCCAGCTGCAGGCTTTCTGATAACTGAAAATCTGGTATTGCAAGGTGTGCTCTTATATTTTTGTCATCTCTTGCTTTTCTTTAGGTTTTTAAAAGGTTTGTGAGTCTAAGAGAACACCACAAGGTTCTCTGAGAAGAGGGAAGTATGATCACCTTCATGAACAACTCTGACAGCGAAGAGGAACCCTGTAATGAGAGAACATCCCTGATGTCAGCAGAGAGCCCCCTCCTGCCCCCTTACCACGATGTTTCACAAACCCCTGCAGCAACAGAAACTCAGACACACAGGGTGAGTATATCCTGATTCTGAAAAGAAATATCTATATTCTATAATGCTAGGATCACTCACTAGCAGAAGTGAGGAATCTTTGCACCCTTCAGTGGATTATTATAACTTAATCACTTATAATTAGCCACACTGGTTGGAGCTTCTGGGAAGGCCACAAAAACTGCAGAACCCATGGTTCCCTACTCGTGTTCAATAGATTATGTGTTTTCCTACTGCTCCTTTTTCGCTTTCTGCTTCAAAGGATGTTACTCCTATTCAGGAGAACTAGTGATGATCCAAGACTTAGGTTTTTTTTGTCTTTTTACTAATGACAAAGTGAGCTTGAGTGAAGAAATTGGATGGCTACCATTTATTATTATTATTATTATTATTTGTATATGCATATGTATTTATACTCCATTTTTTTCTCTGCCAAAGAAGACTCAAAGCAGTTCTTCTGTTCTCTTCTGATATCCCTTTTCCTTTTTGTTTATTTCTCAGTTTGTAGACACCTGAATTGTCTTGATTTTTGGCAAATGGAGAGCTATGCATGCAGCTTGGATGGGCCATTGCCAGTCTAGCAGAATTTTTGGAAGTTAGTAGCTGGACTGTGACCCCCAGATCTCCAGAATGATTGCAGTCCAAAATGTCAAGTTTTGTAGTTAGTGAAACAAATTTTGTAGGCATGGTAATTTAGTGGCAAATCAAGAAGAGTGGAATTGCTGAAGGTCTTCTGACAGCTAACCCTACTTTATGATTTCATTGTAGAAAAGACGTACTGGAAGCAGTGGCTCTAACAAAACCGCTGATGGAAATGTGCCTGAACCAGATGGTGCAGCAAGAGGATCTGTTGCCCTGGACAATGTGGAGGAAGAACTGACCCTAAAATATGGAGCGAAACATGTGATCATGCTGTTTGTGCCTGTTACGCTATGTATGGTTGTGGTAGTCGCCACCATAAAATCAGTACGGTTCTATACTGAGAAGAACGGGCAGTTGTAAGTCCTTCTTGATTATTCCTAACTCATTTTATTGTACAAGCTGTAGCCTTTAGCTTAGGGTTTCATCTAGACCAGCACTCTGTCTCTGAAATTCATCTCACTGTAATCCTGCATTCTCCCATTGTTGTTGTTATCCTACTCTATTTCTCATAAAAATAGACCCAAAGTGGCTAACAATAAAAGCAATAAAATATAAACAAATTAAAACCTACAAAATGAATAGAATAAACATTAATCTCATTGGTTAAGGTCTTCTGGGGAGACCCTCCCCTCAGTCCCACCTTCTTTACAAGTGCGACTGGTGGGGACGAGAGACAGGGCCTTCTCAGTGGTGGCCCCTTGCCTGTGGAACTCCCTCCCTAGTGATATTAGATCAGCTCCCTTCCTCCTAGCCTTCAGAAGGAGAGAAAAAACCTGGCTCTGGGACCAAGCCTTCAGAGAAGCTGTGCAATAATATAATTGAAATATGTGCAATGATATGGAATGGTCTCAGACTACGATTTTTGGATGGCATGATTTTAATATTGAATGTAATTTTTATATTTTTAATATATTAATTTTAATTCACTGGATTTTAAGCTTATTGTTGTATGTGTTTAAGACATTGAATAATTGCCATATGCAAGCTGCCTTGAGTCCCCCTTGGTGTAAAGGAAGGTGGGGTATAAATAGGGTAAATAAATAAAAGAAATAATTAAAAATAAGCAGCTATTTATCGTATCAGAAGCGAAATGGGTAAAGAGAACATATAGTGGAGAGGTTCTGAACCTGTGGGTCCCCAGATGTTTTGGTCCTCAAATCCTAACAGCTGGTAAACTGGCTGTGATTTCTGGGAGTCATAGATCAAAACACCTGGGGACCCACAGGACCAACGGATTTTGACCGTGGAAGCAGAAAGTCCAAGTTGTCTTACGTTTCTTGTAGTTACAGACTTAAGAGTTATATTCATTGTTGTACAGGTAAACTTTCAGCTTCCATGATAGAACTTTCCTTTTTGCTCTATTGCTCCTACAGTTGCTTTGGAGGCTTTCTTATCTCTCCAAAGCAGCTGCAGAAGTAGATAGGTGCATCTTGTATAATGAACTACAGGGGAGAAGGGAATCTGCTGACATTGTGTGGGTGGATTCCTCCACAGTCAATCTCTTGTGCTTTGTGGTTCTGCAGAATCTATCCCTTGAGGTAGGTCACCTCACACCGCTTAGTGCTAGGATTAATTCAATAGCTGGAAGAAGGATATTATTACCTTTTATTTGGTGTGGGGTCAAGTCCAAATTTTTTTTATGGTTAGTGGGCTTGTGTAGCCTGAATTTATACAGAGTTGTTGTGGTTTTCTTGCAGAATTTATACCCCATTTAGTGAGGACACACCTTACGTGGGCCAGCGTCTCTTGAGCTCTGTGCTGAATACCCTTATCATGATCAGTGTCATACTAGTAATGACAATCTTCTTGGTTGTGTTATATAAATACCGCTGCTACAAGGTAAGGATGGTGAATAGACTGACAAGAACTCTCTAATAATATGTTGACTGATAACATTACTTAGTCATAACTGCATTTCATTGTGTTTATTCTCAACATTTTTTGAAGACAAACAAAATATCTCAGTAGTCCTCAGAATGGGGCTTCACAATTTTTCTTATTTACCTGTGGTCAGGTAAGTCAGTGGTTCTCAACCTGTGGGTCCCCAGGTGTTTTGGCCTACAACTTCCAGAAATCCCAGCCATTTTCCCAGCTGTTAGGATTTCTGGGAGTTGAAGGCCAAAAACATCTGGGGACCCCAGGTTGAGAACCACTGAGGTAAGTAGTGCTTATGATACTGCTTCAGCTAGCTAGTTCATCTCTTCTAAGTGGCTCAGATATGTTTCAAGAAATCCTATATCCACAAAACCAACCCAACTGACATTACAAAATTCCTCTTTGTGATCATGGATTGATGCCATAGCTCTAGTTAACAGATTTCTTGCAGAACCATCTTGTTTTGGATTTCAGCCCAGATAGGAATGGCATGCTTGTGTTGGTTCCAGTAAGTCTTTGCAGTTTTCACTCAGCTCTTATCACCCAAAATTCTTTTTGCAATTTCCAAAGGTCTATCGTAATACTATTTTGTGGGTGTTTAGTCAGACACTGAGTTAAAATATGCTTTCCAGAATCTTATGTACACTAGGTAATTGTATGGCTCTAACATTTAGTTGTTTTATCTTTCTTTATTCTCAAAAATATTGGTTGTAGTTATGAATTAGAAACTTAAGGTGCCTCTGACATGATGTGGTGATGATTGGGCAGCCCCCAGTTCCTCTTCCAGTAATTTAAGTTTTTGTCTTGAAAGGGGAAAAAAATCGTAGTAACTTGGTAAATGGCGTGAAAGTCTCTTTTTCCCTGACTTGAGACTCTACTGATATATTGGACTACAAATTATGGAAGTCTGTTCTTGAGACTGAAATTAGGATCTTGAAGTGAGAACTTGAAGTTAATCTATGTCATCATATTCAACTCACTCTAGAAGCCAAGATGACTAAACTGAGACTGTTATACTTTGTCCATATCATGAAATATGTCTGCTCACTATAGGGGATTTTATTTATTTGTTTATTTATTTACAATATTTCTATCCCGCCTTTCTCAGCCTGAAGCCACTCAAGGTGGCTTACAGGTTGGCAGCAATTTGATGCCATAACAATCCGCAATATACAGTTAAAACATTTAAAACAACATAATAAAATCCATACAAAACTATTACAACATATAAGAACCAATGACTTCCTGTTAATCTCATATTCTCTGGTTTCTGTAGGTGCAGGGGCGAAGTAGTGGGGCAGTGGGCTGACTCTGAAGAGTCCTGGCATTGAATTGGATTTTAATTTCACAAATAAGTGAATGGGGAGTCATGAGTGTTGCTTGCCCAGTTTTTTTAATTTGTTTTTCATAGCTTACTAGGGGAGGCTTTTCTAGTAAAATTCAGTAAAGGATAGGTATTTGAGCATGGTAAAATAGAATTGTAGTTGGACAAGACGCTTCTGTGTAGAGCTGGGGTGGTGGAGATGGGACTCTTTTCAGATGTTGTTGGATTGTTATGCTGATCACAGGTGGTGGGAGCCACAGTTCCCACAATCACTACAACAGATTTAAAGCCAAATAATAATGAGATCCTCTGGTAATAGAAGGAGAAAGAACTAAAGCATTGAGAGGGAAGCAGCAGACTTCTCAAGCCTGAAAAGTAGTCTTGTTATTTTATCTTCCCAAGTAAGAAGCTGACTGAAGAGAGGACTGGGAAAAAGATGCAGTCAAAACTCATAATCTGTATTGTACTATCTGAACATAGCTCCCTTTGTAATCCACCTCGGAGGCTAAGATCATTTGGGGGCCTTGCTCCCAGTCTCATCCCCCTCACAAGCGTGACTGGTGGGGACAAGAGACATGGGCTTCTCAGTGGTGGCCCCTCGTCTATGGAACTCCCTCCTCAGTGAAATTAGATCACCTCCCTCCCTCATGGCCTTCAGGAAAAAACTAAAAACATTACTTTGGAATCAGGCCTTTGGTTAGTAATGAGAGCAGTGCAATAAGAGACTATAAATTGACGACTTGGACTGGCCCTGAATTATGTCCTGGATTAGTGATTTCAAATGATGTTTTAACTGGTTTGTTTAAATGTTATTGGTTATTTATCGATGATATGTGTACACACAGCATTGTATTCTTGCCTTTGTAAGGCCGTCCTGAGTCCCCTTCGAGGTTGAGAAAGACGGGATATAAGTACAGTAAATAAATAAATATCTAAATGAACAGCGCTTTCTTTCTCAGTGTATTGTCTTTCATTTGCAGTTCATTCATGGTTGGCTCATTCTCTCATCTCTGATGCTTCTGTTCCTCTTCACCTACATCTATCTAGGGTAAGTGTACGTGAAAATTATTGATTCAAACTCTCGAACAATTCTGCCAACCAGTTTATAGTAGACTGCCAAAGGTTACTAACCTCAAGTTATTTTAATGAAATTAAGTAACAGCTAAAATGCATTATTTTGTATGGCTTTTGACCCCCCCCCCCCAAAAGAGCTCTTGGACTGTGTTTGGGTGGGTTTAAAACATTTGTAAAATACTATTTTGATTTGGGGTGCTGTGTCATTTCCAGGCTATATGGCCATGTTCCAGCAGCATTTTCTCCTTACATTTTGCCTGCATCTGTGACTGGCATCTTCAGAGGTACCTAAATAGGGCCTAGATCAGAAGGATAATCTAAAGCAGTGCAACTGTTCATTCTGCTCTCCCTCAAAATAAAGCAGCTGATGTGAAATGTACTTCTGCAATGAATTAAGACCCCATGCCTTTCTCCAGCCCCCAAATCCTCTCTGCCTCTTACCAGAGGTTTGTGAATATTTTGACTTCTGATTGCAGCTCTTTAGTGTCTGTTTCTGACTAACCACCTTTTGGGATTTGTGTTTTTTTCTGCAGTGAAGTGCTAAAGACCTACAATGTGGCAATGGATTACCCAACCCTGTTCTTTGTCATTTGGAATTTTGGGGCTGTTGGGATGATATGCATCCATTGGAAGGGACCCCTGCAACTCCAGCAAGCTTATCTCATCATGATCAGTGCCTTGATGGCTTTGGTTTTTATCAAATACCTGCCTGAGTGGTCAGCCTGGGTCATTCTGGGAGGCATTTCCATTTATGGTATGTCCTCAGTGGGATAAAATTTTAGAGCTTTCTTTGTTCTCATTACAGCACTTTAAGGAAAACATGGTGCATATAAGCTAGCCTAGAAGGGTCTTGGCACCAGTATTATTCCACACAGTATGATGATTCCCTTTTTATAAAGAATTTGCACTACGTATGGAAATAATTACCTTTTGCATTCTACTTCATGGTGCCATTTTCTTCTGCTGTGGCTGTGTTCAGACAATAATGATTAATCATAATTTGTCCTCTGTTTCAGGTGTCCATAAAAGATTAGAAAGTTCTTCAGTTTTTTAAGTTAATGATAGTTTCTCATGCCTAAAAAAATTACCTAATGCAAAGTAAGTTATCTAAATTTTGTTTGAAACAGACTACCTTTTTTGTTTCATCTGGCATCAGTCCATCATAGTTAATCAAAAGCGGGGGGGGGGGGGGTTAGAATAGGTGCTTGCTTTGTGTCATCTTGTTAAAAATGATTAAAAGTATAAAATTATACTCTCAGTATTATAAGTTTATACTCTCACGATATCTTCATGTCTCTTTACAGATCTGGTAGCAGTTTTATGCCCCAAGGGACCACTCCGAATGTTGGTGGAGACAGCACAAGAGAGAAACGAACCCATATTCCCTGCACTTATTTATTCCTGTGAGTAAAATAAGAGACTCTGTATTTGGGGGTGTGGGGGGTGTGGGTGGGGGTTATTGAAGGGACTAGGGCTAAGGTAGTAGTGGAAAATTACTAGCCAAAGCACAGAGTTCAGATAAGGGGACAGTTCAAAAGGGAAATGCCTAGTAACAAGCAGGCACAGGAGGGGGGAGATGAAGGAGGGGGAATCGGCTACTGACGAAAAGCAGGTGTAGAAACACTGATAAAAGCTGGTGCCAAATAGAACTACGTCTCATTCTTGTGTGGCACTTTTTCCTTTTTGTTCACCCGGCAGGGTGGTTTGATCAAATAAAAACCTGTTGAATGATCTTCCGGTGTTTGGTTCGATAAAGCAGTGGTTCCCAACCTTTTTTTGACCAGGGGGACCAATTTGACCAGGGACCACTCGCCAACATTATTTATTTTATTTATTTATTTGGTGCATTTGTTAACCGCCATTCTCAGCCCTTCGGGCGACTCATGGCGGTGTACAACATATAAAAAGGCAATTTACAAAAAGACAATTACAAAACAACATATTAGCAATACAACAATTATAAAGTTACACTAAATAATCCGCTTCGTCTCATAGTAGAATCGTAACCAATCTCATATTCCGTGTTCCATTCCAGTCATCTTTACCACAAAAAAATATGGAACGCTTCACGAATTTGCGTGTCATTAGTACCAAAATGGTTACGAATCAGTTTTTGGTCAACTTTAGATTTGATTTGGTTATTTGGAGTACTGATCTAGACACCAGTACTCCCCCTGGAGTACTGATCTAGACACTAGACGCTTCCAGGCGCCACATAGAACATCTCCACTCAGGGGGAGGGAGGATGAGGAGAAGCAGTTCTCGTACTCGTACTTTTGTGGGTAGTCAGCCTCTCCCCTCCCGACATCCCCGTTGCCTTGGCACTATAAGAGGGTTTCACAAGACCAGTCGCTCTCATTGCACCGGTGTAGTAACAGTGAGGCCGCGGACCATATTTTAGTTCTTGGGGACCCAATTCAATTGGCACTGAATTGGGAAGCTCTTGTCCATAGGCTCAACAGCTGGTAGTCCGCGGACCACAGGTTGGGAGCCACTGGGATAAAGAGACCCTGGAGGTTTTTGGGCCATTTGAGAATGGAGGGACACGGCAGCATACCCCAACAGTATAAGAACTATTATTAAATCAGAATTAGATCATGGGGGAATGTGTTTTTCTGGAAGAAAGACTTTTTACTGTGTATTCTATAGGTACAGAATGTAGTAGCCATCCAGTCAAAAAATGCTGCCAAGTTAGGCTTGAAAGCGGTGTAAATACCTTTGGAAGTCCAAGGACCTTTCAGATATAATCATAATCCCAATGCATTGTTCCTCACTTGTCTAGCAAGTCTTCCAATAGATAAACAAACGAACAAACAAAAAACAGGTTAGGTGCAGAAGAAAAACCCTACATTGTCCAACAGCTCACCCTTGCTGCCTAAGAAGATGCCACAAGGAAAAAGTTACCAGACAGTTATTAACATTTTAAGTGCAGACTATCGTATTAGAATAGAAGCTGACTTGTGTGTCTCAGAAGATAAGCAGACCTGTGCAATTAACCACGATGAACTGGTTCAGTTTCTGCACTGCCATCTGGTCTACGTCAGCTAGTTTTCATTTGAAGAACCTCAGAAGGATAGTGAGCGACTTGAAAAATGATTAAATAAGGCCAGTTTTCAACATTCAGAACCTAAGACAGATACCTTTTTAGTTTGACATTGCTATTTCCCCTAAGGCTGCTCTGTGCCTTGACTTTCCAACTGACATGTTCATCAGATAAGAGGTATTCTATCTGATCTGGCTCTCCCAGGGAAGCAGCATGACTTCTCTTTAGAGTTATGTGTAAACATAATATACTGCATTCAAATAAGTTGTTGTCATAGCGGTTTAAAGAAGGAAGAAACCTAAATCCCATTTATAGTAGATTCTCAGTTAATCAGGATGTAAGCGACCAGAACTTGAAAGCAAATGGCAAAAAAATCAAAATAAAAAATCAAAGAATTAATACTTGAAATAAAAAATGAAAATTATTTTTAGTGAATTGTTACAAGTTTATTTGCTTTTCATCGCTATATTAATAACAAGTCAATAAAGAAACGTCAGGAGAAATGCCTCTAGAACATGGCCCTATAGCCCGAAAAAACCTACAAGAACCAAGTCAATAAAGAGTTTATGGTATGGTACAATATGGGATATAGTGTTATTTAGGTCTATTTTTTAATAGTAATGACCAAACAACTAGAAACTGCATTTATCTGGCATCTATCAGTCTCCAGGGTAGCTGACTAACTCAAAGTCTATTGTATAAGACTGGGAAAATATCCTGTCTTTTGTGTTTCTATTTAAAATAACACTATATTACTGTGTATACTAACAAGTCAGCATTAGAATAAAGATATATGTATGTATATGTAATAAAGAATAAAAATGTATGTATGCTAATAGTCTTAACTGTTTTGATTATGATTTCTGAGCTATTCTAATAGTCTCAGCAGCTTTTCTTTCCTAAATAATGTATTTTACTCTACCCCACATAGCTGCTATGATATGGACTGTAGGAATGGCAAAACCAGACAGCGCACGGAGAGGATCTTCTGAAGAAACATGGGATCTAGGTGACCTATTCATTTGATACTGAAAAAATCTATTTCACTAAGCAATATATGTATGTGCTCTGAAGATGAAGCCTGTTCCATTCTCTCTATAACAGATCTTCCTGGGAATAGATTGATTTAGTCAATGCAGTATTTGTTCTTTCTCTCTCCCCCCCCCCACCCCCCACCCCCCAAAATCCTTCTCTCTTAAGCACTGAGATCTTTAGATGAAATCCTGCTTTGGGCTGTATCCACTCTCCAGAATAGATTCCCTAAAAAACCAGAGAAACATCCTAGACCAGTGGTTCCCAATCTTTGATCTTCCAGGTGTTTTGGACTCCCAGAAATCCCAGGAATTGTGGGAGCTGAAGTCCAAAGCACCTGGATGAATAAAGGTTGGGAACCACTGTCCTAGACAGAAAAGTGTGACAGTCCCAAAAGTGTGAGACTGAACCAGGATGGGGCAGGACTAGGCAATTATGGAGAGTTATCATAGCAGGTAACAGACCTCACAACCTCTGAGGATTCCTGCCATAGATGTGGGCAAAACGTCAGGAGAGAATGCTTCTGGAATATGGTCATACATCCTGGAAACCTCAAAGCAACCCAGTGATTCCAGTCAGGAAAGCCTTTGACAACACAGCTTTTAATCTTTTTAATTTCAGAAATACTGTCTTTCACCATGAAACTGAGAATGCACAATATTAAATTATTTTGTGTGTTGTCCTCTTTTTTCATACTTTGGTAAATCAGCTGAAGGGGCTGAAAACCATCAGAATTCCTCATACACTGATCCTGAAGTTGCTGAGAGGAGGCACTTAACAGATGGTCAGGCTGGCCAACGAGTTGAACGATCTGATCGACAACTTGGTCAAATGGGACACAACCTAGAAGAAATGGAGGAAGAAGAAAGTAAGTTGAAACTGTTATCTTTACACAAATAGTATTTATAAATTGATACACAATAATAATTCAGAAGTTGTGAGGATAGGGTGGAAGAGAGACATTTTTGATACCTTGAATTCATTGGAGGAGAAATGGGATATAAATGTGATTGCTAATACTCCTTCAAGCTGTGTCCTTCCTTTCTCCCAAAATTG